>NC_069500.1:1362073589-1362265107 GCF_027579735.1 Bombina bombina
ACCATCTATTTTCCATTGGTCTTTTGTTTGGAATCTATGACAACTTCCGTTTTTTAATTGTTTATAAGGTAGAGATTTTTAAAAAATGTATATCCATTGTTTGTATGCCTGAAGAAAAGACCGGTTTGTGGTCTAGAAACGCGTAGCAGTTTGTATGGATTAAAACTTATTGATTTTAAACATACGGAAGTTGTCCTTTTTGCTTGCCTTCGTTCTCTTTTTGAGCCTCCCTGGCAAAGGTTTCAAAGTATCTGCTATACCGCAGCGTCTTAGACATCAGCCGCACAGACGTCAATTAAGGAAACACTGAATACCACCTGTGTACAGCTTGCCGGAGACCACCCAGTGTGCTAACCACTGAAAGTGTTAGCCCGCCTGTCAGCACCAGATACACGGTGCCATTACCTTTGGTAAGCCTCAACATCTATCTCCCATTTTTTACTCTGAGTCAACAATATTACGCTATGTGGCGCCCTCTTTTTTGTTTCTAATTTACAGATACCTTCATCCCAAAGATCAGAGGAGCCTTGCTGCCTGCACATTTGATTGCTCCAGAAGACACAGTATCATTTCCTCATATGGACTAGTATGGTTTGTCCATAGACACTAAGTACTTACACTTGTTATTATTTCTGTCAGCGCACCCCGCTCACGGTTCCCCACGGGGTTCCTTCTTGTTCTATTGCTCTATTTCTGGGGTTTCATTCGGGGTTTTTGCAGCGATTCACAATAACGATTGAACCATTGACTTTTGACACCTAGGAAGCTTCCTTTCGGTAGCTTTCAGATTATGCATTCCAGATTGTGAATTCTAACAACTGTTTGCTAATTATTTGTTTTTATACATGCTGATATTATTTGCATTTAGATTTTAAATTACATCATCGATTGCATCTCTGTTTAACAATTGTTGCCTTTTAGGTTCACGAATAGTATTTCACTAATTTTGTTTATTCTGACACTATTGTTTATTTAGTTCACTTTATATCAATTAGGGACTTTTCGCACACCCTGTTTATTCATCATTATATAGAGTGCAGTTGTATGATTATACATCGCCATTATTTCTGCCACACAAACACGATTTTTTATTTTTTATTTTCACGTTTCAACATTAGTTTATTTGTTTTATTAGGGTGTATAACACACATCACTACATCTTTTTCACATTTCGCACTTACACACCTTGAGCTAGCAGCATAAACATCACACACCATTGCACACATATCCATCTCACTTTGGAATAATTTTTTTTTTTTTTTGCACCAACATTTTACACACATTAAGCTTATTTGAGCATTGGAATATTTATACGATTATCACAGACATTATACACACAGCAAACCTACTCGAGCATCGGAACATCTTATTATTATTATACTCTAACAATTAGAGTGACATTTATAACACTGGCCTACCAGTATTAATCCGAAAAAAACTTTATTCGATTTTGGCAAACACATTAGACATACACATTACACGCACACTATTTGTGACTACTACAAATTATATACCTTGGTGACACACTGACCACGACGAACACCTCGCATACACTCTGATTTTCATTATTATTATTTTCTCACAATATTTTTTCTTCATACATCCTCCAGCACGTCACATCTCACGACTTTATACACACACCAACTTTATCACATCACTATAAAAATCCCAGGGGATTTCACCAGTAAATTCACCAGTAATTTCCAACAGTTACATTATTTACCATGCAGTCCAAGGAAGAACGTAGTTCCAAAAGACTCAGTTTCAATTTATCAAAAGACAATAACATTTCAGATGTCATATTGGAAAGTAATGAAATCAAACCCATGAGAGACCTCTTCTATTTATTAGAGGAAGAACTAAATAAAGAACACAGACATTGGTGGGACCTTACGGCTCTGGAAAAATACACAGAGGTTAAATATATCCCCAGAGGCCTTAGGATTTTGAAACATTGTTCATTCAAAGATGATCCGGCACTTTTAAAAAAGTGGTATGAGACACTCAATGAATGCTCCTTTAATCTAATTAAAATTCTAATTGAACATAGACGTCAGCTTTATAGCCAGAGCAGTGCCAATATAGAAAAAATACAAACAGACCTTAGAGTCTACCAGCAGAATCCGGATTATAATAAGATTTTGAAGGAAATCAGTGAACGTACAGATAGGTTTCAGGAAAACATTGTTCAAACTAAAAATAAAAAATTACAAAGGGACCATGAAGATTACATCAATGATAGTGTATACACCTTCAACCGTAAGGACAAATTTTCCCCAACACATAACCATCAGGAAGTCAGACCATTTCAACACAATAGGAGTAACAACAATCATTATAGAACATCCCAATCTCTCCAAAACCGATCAAATCCACCATACTCTACTTATCACATGCCATCTCATTACAGAACGACTCAATCTGATTTTGAGCAAACAACAAATAAAGAAGAACATAATAGACCCAATTGGGTTTCATCTAACAACAGAGCACATTATAATCAATATTCCATTCCCAAGGGCCCATACCAAACACATTCTCATAAATCACAACATTATCATCAACCTTTGAATAGAGACCATACACCTCATAATAATAGAGAATTCAAATTCAGGCATAACACCAACAAGAACTCATATAACATGTCCTACCAGAGAGCCCAGACATATCATCACAAGGGTACATTCCAGGGAAACAATAGGAACCTAAATGGCAATTATAGATTCCAAGGGGAAGATGCCACGAGATATGATCACAATAGCTATAATGATATAATGCATCAGCCTAGACGACCAACAAGCAATGCAACATCCAACCAGTTCTGGGCTATCAACGAGAACCCACATACTCCAACCACACATTATGAACAATTTGAACAGCACAATAGATTCAGTCCTCTTTTAACTATAAGAGACGACGAAAGTCCTAGTACCAGTAGCAATCCACCACCACCTTTTTTAGGAATAGGCCAAAATACAAGAATGGAAAATTTTCCAACCAGATCAGCAAAAAGACCTCTCATAACAAAAAGCGAGGCCGGAGGGGCAGAGGCCTTACCGCCAAAAAAGCGGAATTATCCAGATTAGATCAGGGTCTCTTTAATCTATCATCACATGCATTATCTGTAGAGGAAAAAAGAGTACTCAAAAAGGGCCTCTCATTCTGTCCGCCCAATTCACCAAACATTTTTAATTTATTCGTGGATGTTAACAATTTCACACGAAAATTAGCCCTACAAAAATATTTCGCAAACAAAAAATTAGCTAAAGACCAACTGCATAATCACAACCCACAAATAATACTAACTGATAACATGCCATCAGACAAATCAACACCATGTGTCATAACAAAAATTGAAGACATAACTGATCACCTATTTGAAGGATATATACACACTAATGTGAAAAATAAATCTAACTTTAATCCCAATAATAGCAATAACAAATATATTGAATTATACCAAAACATGGTCCTAGAAGATTGCGAAAAATTACTAAAAACAACAGCCAAAAAAACCAACTACTCTTTCCACAGACATAAAAAAGCTTTACATAGATTACAAAATAATCCTAATATTATCATCCGTGATGCAGACAAGGGGGGGGGGGATCATTATCCAAGACTATAAAGATTACATTCAAGAAGCAGAGAGAATCCTAGGAGATGATAACTATTACAAAATTCTACCCAAAGATCCAACCCCGATTTTCAAACTAACATATCAGAAACTAATAGACAAAGGCGCATTACAGGGTATTTTAAACAAAGAAGAAAGAGAATTTTTGAAAATAGACAATCCTAGCATAGCACATTACTACCATCTTCCCAAAATCCATAAGGACAAAATTAACCCCCCGGACGTCCCATCATAGCAGGGATTGGCAATCTTACTTACAATTTATCTTTTTATATTGACAAATTTCTACAGAAATTTGTCACTACACTTCCTTCCTATATCAGAGATAGCACACATCTTTTACAATCATTACATAACCTCACTTTTACCAATGACAACAAACTCTGGATTACATGTGATGTCAGCTCGCTGTATTCAAATATCACACACAACTTAGGATTGATGGCAGTTTCACATTATTTAGAACAGGACCCTTTTTTACCTCAGGACCAAAGAACATACATCTTAGAATGTATCAAATACATTTTACAACACAACTATTTTTTATATTTAGATCGTTATTATTTACAGACAAAGGGAACGGCCATGGGTACCAGGTTCGCCCCAAGTTTCGCAAATCTCTTCATGGGATATTTTGAGGAGATTTATATACATCAAGCGAACCTTGGGGGGAACCTGGTATTCTATGGCCGTTACATAGATGATCTCATTTTAATTTGGAATGGTAGCCTAGAAGCAGCAGAATCTTTTATAACAAATCTCAACAATAATAATATGGGGATCACGTTTACAGCCAACATTCAAACAGAATCAATAGATTCAATTTAGATCTGATACTTAGTTGGGGTCCAAATTGGACCATTACATCGAAAACTTTTTTTAAGGATGTTGATAGCAATAGCTATTTAGAATATCACAGTAACCATCACAGAAGTTGGATAAACAACGTACCGTACAGTCAGTTCAGACGCATCAGGAGAAATTGTTCAGATTTTAACATCTTTCTTGAACAAAGTCAGGTCATTTACAACAGATTTTTAGAAAAAAATTATCCGGTCCACATTCTAGACAATGCATTAACAAGAACCAAAAAATTAAACAGAAATTAGATATTATCCAATAATAATAAAAACAAAAGAGCAACTAATAGTATAACAAATCAAGATAAGACGATGTTCATTACACAATACAATAGTAGTTTTCATAAAATAAATCAGATAATATACAAACATTGGCATGTCATTCAAAGAGATCCAGTTCTCAAGAATATTGTACAAGATAAACCAAAGATAGTCTACAGGAGGGCGCCAACTTTGAGAAGCAAACTAGCACCAAGCAAAATAGTTAAACACACCCTACAACGATCCAAAAACAATACACATACCAAAAATGGGATATTTGGTATACAAGGAACATACAAATGCGGAAAAACCGGTTGTAATTCCTGCCAGTACATCAAACACGGTAGTAAATCTTTTAGATCTCACACGACAGGGGACACATATCCCATTCAGGGATTTTATAACTGTAATTCCTCATTTGTAGTATACCTATTGGAGTGTATATGCGGCCTACAATATGTAGGCCGCACCTGTAGAAAAATAAAAACAAGGTGGGGTGAACACTTGCGCAATTGCAAAAACTGCAAAAAAACTAAAATTAAACACAGCGTGCCAAACCATTGTCTAAGTAAACACCAAGGCAATCCATACACTTTCAGATATACACCCATAGATTTCATTCCTAGGTCTGCAGATTACAATAGAACAAATAAACTCAGACAACGAGAAACTTTCTGGATTTTTAAATTAAAAACTCTTTTTCCTGATGGCTTAAACGCCAATTTGGATCTAGCAGCATTCAACTAAATTTCAACCTAAGACTTATGATAGGACATATACGTTTTCTAACATTCATACAAAATACAGCTATTATCAGGGCATTCCAAACAGTTTTCAATCACTCAATCACATCAATTCTTCATATACATACATACTGGCATTTACCACACTATATACTTTTTTCCACCACTCAAACACCAAACATATCCTATAGACCGACATAACAGTTTCAATATGTTCCATTCCATTAGACATCACAAACATATGGACACATGGTCATATTAGGCACATTAGATCAAATACAAAACAGTTTATAATATGAATATTATACAAACAGCTGTCGACAAAAGTGACTATACCAGATATTGACAATGTTGGATTAATTATCATGTATTGTTCATTTTAAATACATTAGATTAATTTCAATATCCCGAGATAACCTTTAGATCTAATTCCTACAAAATTGAATGGATGCCACAAATTCTCCAAACTAGGAGTTTTAAAGAATGGCCCAATTTTTTGCACAAACATCAAAAGTATTTTGTAGACAACAAGACTATCAAATCATGAAAACTAAAACTTCACTAATAGTATCCTTTAACACTATCGGTCATTCATTTCTCAAACGAAGAAAATGAATAAAAAATAACTATCGGTTATTGATTGCTCTAACGAAGTAAATAATAAAAAACCAGAACATCCATTCTTTAGAATTCTCTATTTACGTCATATTCACAGAAGCTCAGATATCATAAGATAAATATCAGCCAAACAAAGAAAAGTTTTTTTTAATTATTTATTACAGAAGTGCAAGACCAGATACCCATATAGAAACATAAGCCATCTATACGAACACATACATTTTTCGTTGGAATCTGCAGGTTAAAGAACCTCTGTGTATTAATATCCTAAGCTGTGGGTCTAGCTTCATTTGTCAATCGTAGACGAGTTTATATCATTTTTAATCTTTGAGTCCCTCACATCAGTGACGAATACAATAGAATTTTATTCACATGTTGTTGCTTATTACAAGGATTACATCTCACATAGCAATTTGTAATTATAACCAATTTCTACGGTTTACCCTGTCAAAATCAAGTAATGTACAGAATATAATTCTGACTCATATGTCACGATTTTATATGACATACACATCATTATTTTGACTCTCTTAACAACACTGCTGGTTCATGTTCAACACACACTACTTTCCCTATACACACTCACATGCCTACTGGTTCACAGTTTTAAATTGACACACCTTACAGTCAATTTAAATACAAGACTTTTGTAAGTTGGCAATTTCATTTTCATTTTTCACATGGTGTCACACATACTTTTAAAATTATCATACCCAGACTCATACATTATTTATACTTTTAAAATTATCATACTCAGACTCATACATTATTTATATCTGCGGATTAAGTATTTTATTGTATATGTTTGTGCAGGCACACTTTCAGAACATTCAAGTTTGTTGTGGCAGATTGAGATGGGACACCTGAGAGTGTTTCATTGGGTGGCTATTTGCAGGTTGTTAAGCCCAATTAACACAAATAAGATTCAGAGTAACCATCTATTTTCCATTGGTCTTTTGTTTGGAATCTATGACAACTTCCGTTTTTTAATTGTTTATAAGGTAGAGATTTTTAAAAAATGTATATCCATTGTTTGTATGCCTGAAGAAAAGACCGGTTTGTGGTCTAGAAACGCGTAGCAGTTTGTATGGATTAAAACTTATTGATTTTAAACATACGGAAGTTGTCCTTTTTGCTTGCCTTCGTTCTCTTTTTGAGCCTCCCTGGCAAAGGTTTCAAAGTATCTGCTATACCGCAGCGTCTTAGACATCAGCCGCACAGACGTCAATTAAGGAAACACTGAATACCACCTGTGTACAGCTTGCCGGAGGCCACCCAGTGTGCTAACCACTGAAAGTGTTAGCCCGCCTGTCAGCACTAGATACACGGTGCCATTACCTTTGGTAAGCCTCAACATCTATCTCCCATTTTTGACTCTGAGTCAACAATATTACGCTATGTGGCGCCCTCTTTTTTGTTTCTAATTCACAATGTTTATACAAATCACATTAAAATGTTCCTACTAAACTGAGATTTAAATAAAAGAGGAAGGTTTTTGTGCAGCTCTGCTGCATCTTCTGCTTGAACTTTGTTGATTGTGAGAGTGAAATCAGTTCCAGATCCACTGCCTCTAAACCTGTATGGGGTCACTGTATTTGTGTTGCTTGCACTATAGACAAGAAGCTTTGGAGGTTTTCCTGGTTTATGTTGGTGCCAGGCTAAGCTGCCATAGATGTTAGCACTGACTTTACATGTGACAGTGACACTTTCTCCTAGGGGACTGAGTGAGCACAATCTGTCCACAAGAACCTGAACATTAAAGCAAATATTTTTGATTAATAGTGGATACTTATTTTTGTATTTATAAATTAATTGTACAAATATCCTATACTATAAAAGGCCAAGTGTGTTTGTCCGAAGCTGTCATGCGCAGTAGAGACAGCATGAGGACAAACACACCTGGCCTTACAGTCCCTACCTGATTCTGCGGTGCGAGCATAAGTGGGCGTGGCCAGGCGTGGAAGGGGTGTGGTCGAGCGTGAATGTCCATGAAGGGGGTGTGACCGAGCATGAAGGTCCGTGAAGGGGGCGGGGCCAGGCGGGTCATGAAGGGGACGGGGCCGGACGGGCCGTGAAAGGCCGTGCAGACTGAGAGCTCAAAACAGCTCAAAAGAGGGGAGAGGGGGGGTAGGGAAAACATAAGAAAGGTGAGAGAGAGATCAAGAGGGGAGAGAGAGATCAAGAGGGGAGATAAAGAGAGCACAAGAGAGGGAGAGAGACAGCAAAAGAGAGGGGGAGGGGGAGGGAGAGCAAAAGAAAGGGGAGAGAGAGAGATCTAAAGAGGGGATAAAGAGAGAGAGGGGGGAAAGAGAGAGGGGGGAGAGAGAGGGGGGAGGATAGAGATAGAGAGAGGGGGGAGAGATAGAGGGGAGAGAGAGAGAGGGGAGAGAGAGAGGGGGAGAGAGAGGGGGGAGAGAGAGAGGGTGAGAGAGAGAGGGGGGGGGAGAGAGAGAGGGGAAAGAGAGAGGGAGAGGGAGAGAGAGAGAGAGAGAGAGAGAGAGGGGGAGAGAGAGAGGAGAGATAGAGAGGGGGGAGAGAGAGAGGAGGGGATAGAGAGAGAGAGAGAGAGGGGAGAGAGAGGGAGAGAGAAAGGGGAGAGAGAGAGAGAGAGAGAGGGGAGAGAGAGAGATAGAGGGGAGAGAGAGATAGAGGGGGTAAAAAAAGAGAGAGATAGAGGGGAGAGAGAGAGAGGGTAAGAGAGAGAGAGAGGGGGGAGAGAGAGAAAGGGGAGGGAGAGAGAGAGAGAGAAAGAGAGAGGGGAGAGAGAGAGAGGGGAGAGAGAGAGAGATAGAGGGGAGAGAGAGGAGAGAGAGAGAGAGAGGAGAGAGAGAGGGAGTGAGAGAGATAGAGGGAAGAGAGAGAGATAGAGGGGAGAGAGAGAGAGGGGGAGAGAGAGAGAGAGAGAGAGAGAGAGAGAGGGGAGAGAGAGAGAGAGAGAGAGAGAGGGGGAGAGAGAGAGAGATAGAGAGAGAGGGGGGGGAGAGAGAGAGAGAGAGAGAGAGGGGGGGAGAGAGGGAGAGAGAGAGAGGGGGGAGAGACAGAGAGAGAGAGGGGGGGGGAGAGAGAGAGGGGGGGAGAGAGAGAGGGGGGAGAGAGAGAGGGGAGAGAGCGTGCGCAAAAGAGAGGGGGGAGAGAGAGCTCAAAAGAGAGGGGTGAGAGAGAGCACAAAAGAGAGGGGGAGAGAGAGTGCAAAAGAGAGGGGGAGAGAGCGCAAAAGAGGGGGGGGAGAGAGAGCACAAAAGAGGGGGGGAGAGAGAGAGCGCAAAAGAGGGGGGAGAGAGAGCGCAAAAGAGAGGGGGAGAGAGAGAGCTCAAAAGAGAGGGGGAGAGAGCTCAAAAGAGAGGGGGAGAGAAAGCGCAAAAGAGAGGGGGAGAGAGAGAGAGAGCAAAAGAGAAGGGGAGAGAGCGCAAAAGAGGGGGGGAGAGAGAGCACATAAGAGGGGGAGAGAGAGCGCAAAAAAAGAGAGGGGGGAGAGAGATAGCTCAAAAGAGAGGGGGGGAGAGAGAGCTCAAAAGAGAGGGGGAGAGAGAGAGCTCAAAAGAGAGGGGGAGAGAAAGCGCAAAAGAGAGGGGGGAGGGGGAGAGAGCAAAAGAGAGGGGGAGGTAGAGAGCGCAAGGGGTGGGACCGCTGTACCCTGCAAAAAATGGCCCATGTGAACGGGCTTTAGGACTAGTCTACAATAAAACATAACATATACAATCTATGAGATATGTCAGAACAATCACTTACAGTGAATATAGCACAACAATAGACACAGCAGATAAGTTGGATAAAGCATCTTTGTGTTACTGAGAGAGCTCAGATACAGACTGATGTCACCTGCACAATGTAATATGTACATCAGCTGAGACTGGGAGGAAATGTCTGGTTATGCAAAACTGCGCAATGCAAATAATATCACACTTCACTTGTCTGTTATATATATTTATATTACTTAGTGTGTACTTTATTTAATATCTAGTTGCATGAACTTAATTGATTTCTTAATAGTTCTGTGTTGTCTGAAAAGGAAATAAGAAATTATTTAATTATTAAAAATTATACTTATTGTCAGGCCTCCTATTATCTCTACAGCCCAAATCTTTGTAGCACCACACCAGCTGCATACCTCGTCATACATCTAATACTATCTTTATTACTCTGCTTTATACACAAAATTACATACTTGACAATCAAAAACTTCTCAATATCAGGTACATTTTTCTCTCCTTTGTCTTTCATATGCTCAATCTTTTTCCTACTCAATGTCTCCATAACAGAACTCGAGAAAAACACAAATACCAACCTTACAATCTTGCTCAAACTCTTATCAGGAATCGGAAACACACCACTCACATATAACAGAATCGGAACCAACACAGCTTTAATTAGGGGCCGAACTATCAAAGCTTCAACTGATAATACAATGGAATCCGCTTGAATCACGCGTCATATTCAACGCAAATTGAATCCACTGTAATTAACAAAGCGTCAAAATCGTCAAACGTGTGATGTAATATACGCTCCCGCAATCTCAATCCGACACACATCGATGCGTGCATCATTCCAGATGTTTTGAATTCACATTCAACTCTATTTGACCCTCTTCCCAATTTATTAAACATTCAGCAGGTACGCTCATGTCAATTCCGACGCAGCTTACCTATCATTCAAACTGCCACCCTTGATGCCGCGAATACCATAGAAATCAATGGGAGTTTGAAAACACAGAAAGGTTATGTTCTATGCTGCAAGACAATAAAGCATATTAGATAATGAAAGTAAATTAGAAACTCTTTCTAAATCAAACAATATTATTGCTCCAAATGTGGTGCAAAGTATTGCTCCAAACTTGGTGCAAAGTATTGCTCCAAATTTGGTGTGAAGTATTGCTCCAAACTTGGTGCACTAGTAGATATAGAGATTAAAAAAAAAATACATAACATAATATAGCTAACTTCCTTTTTTTGGATAAATCTATTTGCACCAGGTTTAAGGCATGTAATACAAGTCCCACTCTTCACTTTGCACCAAATTTGACACAACACTTTTCGCCCCAAATTTTACACAATATTTCTAAACAACCCACAAACTAATGACATTTTCTACCACTTTTGATTGAGAAATGCATAATCACATGATTTATGACAGCAGCCAATCTGATTTAAATATACATTTTCTAGTATCACTAACTAATCAAATTGCTCGATACTTGTGTCATTGATCACTCATCAGAACTTGTAAGTGCCATTTGTTACAGTGTGTATTATACTTTGAAAGTATGTATATGTGAAATTAGTATTAAAGTTAAACATTGATGATGACATTATGACACACAATGTAATATTCTTGACAATGATTTTAAAATTCGAATGATGTTTGTTTGATTCAATATAATCTTAAACTGCTAGATCAAAGGGATAGTTTACCTAACATTAAACTGTCATGATTCAGATACAGCAGAAATTAAAATCACCTCTTTACTGTCATGCTATTTTCAGTGTTTTTCTTCCTTCTCTTGAATTTCATTTTCATGAAGAAATGTTATCGTATATGCCAGCCCCTTTTATAACACCTGCTTAGGGGTGGTGTTTAAAACTAGACTGCAATCAGGAGGGGTTATACAGGTGCAGAGAGAAAACTAACCAAGCTCTTAAAATATCCATTGATTGCAAATAAATACATTTGATACCCTGATTACATGTTATATTTGCAATTATTCCTGCTCACAATAATAATAATACATTTACACTATATACATATAGTGGTATAAATAAACACAGAGATATGAAAGACAACATTGTTTAGAACAAAAAAAGGAATTTAGGGACATGTAAATATGTTTGCAAAAGATTTCTGACATAACACATATATACAGTATATACTGTATATATACAAGTATGTGTAAAGATATATGTACAAATTCTATCATTAATAATCATTTTAAAAAACAAAAAAACATGAGATAGGCATATCATGATTTCTAGAAATAGAAATACACATTAATTTATGTGGGAATATCATATATCAGTTTTTTGTACAACAAATACATAGAAAAATAATTTCTAACAGATATTATTGTTCGTTCAGGTATACATCTAGCTATTTCTTGGACATTAACAGATGAAAAATAAAAGCCGCAACATCGATAACTCTTATTTATCAACAGTCCGATGCTCATTGCGTTGAACTTGACGCGCTTGTTTTTGACAGACTTTTTGATAAATAAGGTCGTTAAATGTATGTTGAATGGTGAGCGTATTGACACCAGTGAATGCAACAAAATTGACGCTTTGATCATTCGGCCCCCAAAAGTAAATTTTCTTTTTCAGTTTCTCAGAAACGTTCTGCCAACTTTCATCTCCTTTGAAATTAGTGCACAGGAAAAACCTTTTCGCTGTAAACTTCATCTCACGCAAAAAGCCGAAATAGAGTGCAGTTGGAGTGTGAGCAGATGCGTTAAATAACGCTCCACTCATAATCAAGTCCATAAAGGGCAGTTATAGTCGAAAAATTACATGTTCCAATCTGTACTACATGGTCCATAGTCTTAAAATTACATGCTTTAAGGGATTAGAACATTTCATTTTTTACTTTAATGGCCCTTTAAGGGCTAGATTATGAATGGAGCAGTAATTACTCCTCCCGCTCGCACGCTAACTCAGCTCGACTTCTGCTCTTTGCGCGCATCGGGTAGCACGCGTATTACAAGCTGAAAATCAATCTTTTTCTTTTCCACAGTAACTTGACACACGCAAAGAGCAGAAGTTACAATAACGTACTCTCCCATTGACTTTAATAGAGAGAGAAGAGTGAAAGAAAATCTAACACCCATACTCGTACACTAACTTGAATCACCATAAGCCACCTACACTATTAACCCCTAAACCACCACACCACTATCCCAAAGTAACCCATTACACTATTAATCCCCAAACAGCCAGTAGCCATTCGCAAAGTAACCCACTACAATATTAACCTCTAAACCACCACACCCCCATTGCAAAATAACCCACCACACTATTAAACCCTAAACTGCGCCTCCCCCATCGCAAAGTAACCCAATAACATCTAAACTCTCTAACATAACACCCCCTACATTACCCCAACCTAAACTAATCTTAACTGAAAAAAAACTAACCTTACACCTACTATTACAAAAAATTAAAAAACCTGCCATTACAAAATAAAACAACAAATAAATTACCAAAAATAAAAAAAGAGTTATTATGCCTATTTTAAAACCCAAAAATATATAAAAGGTATATATAGTTTTTTTTATTTTAGGTTGTTTTTTTCAGTGGGGTTAACTCTTTATTTTTTGTAATTTGTTTGTTGTTTTTTGTAATGGCAGGTTTGTTTTTTCATGTACTGTTCCCCCCCTCCCAGTAATGTTAGATTTTTTACTTTTAAGGTAAGTTTAGGTTTTTTATTTTAAAGGTACTGTTAGTTTTTTTTTTTACAGCTAAAGTCAGTCTGTTTTGGGATGTTCGGGGGTTTTAGGTTAAGGTGTTAGTGGGTTATTTTGCTATGGGGGTGTGAGGGTTTAGGGTTTAATAGTGTAATGGGTTTAATTTGCTATTGGGGGTGTGGCGGTTTAGGGATTAATAATGTAGTGGGTTACTTTGTGATGGCGAGTGTGGCAGTTTAGGGGTTAATAGAATAGTTTAGTACATTTGTTTCCTACAACCAAATTGGCGTTCAAGCAATCATATTTACTTTCAAAATGTATTTCAAGTGGACAATGCCGCTCACCGCCCATGGAGAAACAGGTATTGTTAGTCTGTTTTGGGGTAATTTAGGGGTGTTAGGTTAGGGGGTTTAGCTGTTAGGGGGTTACTTTGTGATGGGGGTGTGGCCGTTTAGGGGTTAATAGTGTAGTAGGTACTTTGCAATGGGGTTTAGGGGTTAAAAGTTTGAGCTTTAAATGCGATTGAGTTTAAGCAATCACATTTACTTTCAACTTGTAATGCGAGCGGACAATGGCACTCACCGCCCATAAAAAATATGGGGATTGTAAGTTAATGCAAATTTGCGCAAACACATTTGCGGTAATTTAAACAGCATGCCACATTTAATATGGATTTGAGCGAAAAGAAGACGAGGATCGTGTGATCGCGTTTATGCTCCTCGCGATAGCTCTCTACTCGTAATCTGGCTCTAAATGTTTTAAAGTTATTTAAATTTCCTCACTGAAAGTTGATCTATTTTTCTTTTAATTCCCTCTGAAAGACACTAGATGGTGTTCTTGTAAAACAAAGATCTTTATATCTTATAAATTCTATTCCATTTTCCCCCATACTATTAGACATGTGCATTGGCAAAACATTTGTTTTTTCGAAAGATTCATTCTGATTTTTCGGTTGAATCAGTTTGTCAGAATTTTGTTCCTGGTCACGTTTGATTCAGAATATTCATTAAATTTTATTATAGCCAATGGAAAGCCCACAAAACATGAATTTTTTAACAACAAAATTACATTGCAATCAAATGCCAACAATTAAAAGATTCAGTGCTAACTGTGAGACGAGATCATAGAGGAACTAGAAGAATTTTTACAAAGAAAATTCAAACAATACATTGAAATTAAAAGCATCAAATATTTACAGTAATATAAATTACTCACTAGTACTACCCTTTCCACCACCCTATTGCCCCTCCCCCCTTTTAACCATTCACCTCACACTACTACAACTCTTCCACACCATCTTATTATTTTTTTTCAACTCTAATTCTCTTTCATCTTCCTCATGCTAAAGTACCCATATTCCTCACGTTCTCCCATACCTGCTCCATACTAGTTTGTAGTTAATAGCTAACCTTGGAGACTTAATTTAGAAAAAGGTGGGTGCAGGAGAGGAGATGTAGCTGGCAGTAGACTTACTGAACTAGGTAGACCTCTGGTACACAACCCCCCCAAAAAAGAAACTGAAAGAGGAGGACAACAGCTAACAATTCCCTACAACATTTAAATTTAACTGATGATGACACAAATATGCCAAATGGCCTAGTACAGTCATTACACAGGAATAATAATTGATAGAATGCAGAATGCAACTCACATATGTAAGTACTGTGCAGGTTGGAACTTCACAGTTGACAGCTAACTGTGACCAGGTGTAGCTGGGTCCAATAGGTTGATGGTAACAAGTTCAATATGTGTTAAAAAACACATACACTTTATTGACGAAAAAAAACATCACAACTAATGAAATACAAGATAGTCTGGAATATGTGATGAACCAAAGGAACTCCAGAGAGGTTGACGACCCTTTTGACAAAGAACTGCCTGGGCAAGATACAGAATCTGAAGATTGAAATACCAGTTATTAGTTCTATTTTGGACATCTTTGGCACTTTGGCTACTTGAGAGAGCACCCCCTAGTGGCATTGTATGTACACACATATAAATATAGCCTGTATTTTTTTATTTTCTAGCTGATGATGACCACCACAAATCAGGAAGGGCAGAAGTAGAAGAGACAGCAGCAGGCAGCAGAGTTGTTTAACTAGGTAGGCCTCTGGTACACTATCCCAAAACATACACACACCTCCAAGGGAGGAGGATAAACACGTGCTTAGAGACCTCTTGACACATCAGCCAACATTTTTCTATGATTTTTTACTTAAATTGATGATGACCACCACAGTGCAGGAAGGGCAGGAGGGTTGGTGGCAGCAGGCAGCAGAATTAATGAAGTGGCAGAAGAGTAACTGAAGTGGGCCTCTGATTATAATACCCAAACACCAAAGATACACCTTCAAGGAAGGCAAACAAACATGTGACTAGAGGGTCCCTGTAAAACGGCAGCTAGCAGGTCACTAAGGATTTGGCATTGACTGATGATAACAACAGAGCTTGGAAGGACAGGAGCAGCATACTAGTAGGCCTCTGGATTATAGTACAGCAACCCATAAATACACCTCCAAGGAAAGTGACAAGTGGAGTGAAAGTAGTATGAGTGAAAGGAAATGAAGTTCTCACAGTTCTCACCTTCTCACACAGCTGCTCCTTATACAGTACAGTACATGTTTTTTGTTATCCTTGCAGATCTAATTCAGAGATCTGTTTACAAAGACCTTGTGAAATTAAACAGAAGTGGGCAGCAGCATTTCTGAAGTAGACCACCCTCTAGGGTTTAGTCACCAACCCCATAAACACAATTTGAGTTCTAGTTGGACGCCCTATGATTCAGACAGAACTTACTATTTTAAAAAAAGTTCCCAATTTACTTCTATTATCAAATGTACTTAAAGGGCCATAATACCCAAATGTTTAAACACTTGAAAGTGATGCAGCATAGCTGTAAAAAGCTGACTAGAAAATATCACCTGAACATCTCTATGTAAAAAAGAAAGATATTTTACCTCAAAAGTTTCTCAGTAGCCACATCCCATTGTAAAGGACTTCTAAGCAGCAAATCAGTATGTATTTCCCTATTCAGTTTAAGGAAGTTTACTATGAAATCTCATGAGAGTTAAGTGAAATCTCATGAGATTACAGTAAAAGAGTTCATGACCTCAGCACTGCTGATGCTGATTGGCTGCTGTTTTTTTACCTGCAGCTGGGCAGCGGCTGAGTATAACTTTTTACACAGAACTTACTCTGCTGAGCTGAGGAGATTGTGAGGTAAAATATCTTCCTTTTTTACATAGAGATGCTCAGGTGATATTTTCCTGTCAGCTTTTTACAGTTATACTGCATCAGTTTCAAGTGATTTTTCATACGAGTATTATGTCCCTTTAATTCCCATGGTATTCTTTATAGAATAAATACCTAGGTAGGCATCTGGAGCACTAAATGGCAGGAAATAGTGCTACAACCTAATGCTCTTGCAAATGGATAACATTCTTGCAAAACTGCTGCCATATAGTGCTCCAGGCACATGCATGCTCCTGAGCTTACCTCCCTGCTTTTTAAAAAGATACAAAGAAAACAAAGAGAATTTGATAATAAAAATGAATTTGACAGTAGTAAGTCATGAAGGAAACGTTTTGGGCTTCATGTCCCTTTAATAATAAGCATAGCCATTATGTTCTTAGTATTTGATATCAATACAGACTTCCTTGTTCTGCTTTTACCAAACGGCATTTCAGTTAAACACAAAAACAAAACAAAAAACACGGCTGCTAAGTATTTCTGCGGTGTTACAGGCAGTCACCTGCTTAGGCAGGAACAGGAGAAGGCAGTGCTGCCCCGGTACCGTCTTAAGCAAGACAAAATAACTGCTTGTTGGAAGCTGACTTTGGAGCTGATGGAACATTGGAGCAGAAGAGTCTGTCCTCTGTGCTATGGCTTCCTGTCTATTAAATGAAACTTGCATGATTGACATTTTAAGACACTTTTAAATTCACTTTTATTTTCAAATGGGCTTTGTTTTCTTGGTATCCCTTGTTGAAAAAGAATACGCACATATCCTACACTAGTGGGAGCTAGCTGCTGATTGGTGCCTGCACACATTTGTCTCTTGTGATTGGCTAACTAGATGTGTTCAGCTAGCTGCTAGTAGTGCAGTGCTTTTCCTTCAACAAAGGATAACAAGAGAATGAAGCAAACAAATTTGATAATAGAAGTAAATTGAAAAGTTGCTTGAAATTGTATGCTCTATCTGAAATCATGAAAGAAAATGTTGGGGTTTCCTGTCCCTTTAGCTGGAATTGGGAGCCCATTACACAGAGATGAGTAGATCAGGATTGGGCGTTAGTGGCAGTCCTAAAGCCTTTTAGGTATATCACAGAGAATTAAAGGGACAGTCTAGTCTAAAATAAACCTTCATGATTCAGATAGGGCATATAATTTTAAACATCTTTCCATTTTACTTTTATCACCAATTGCGCTTTGTTCTCTGGCTATTCTTAGTTGAAAGCTAAACCTAGGTAGGCTTATATGATAATTTCTTAGACCTTGAAGGCCGCCTCTTATCTGAATGCATTTTGACAGTTTTTCACCACTAGAGGGAGTTAGTTCATGTGTGTCATATAGATAGCAATGTGCTCACACACGTGGAGTTACCTAGGAGTCAGCACTGATTGGCTAAAATGCAAGTCTGTCAAAAGAACTGAAATAAAGGGGCAGTTTGCAGAGGCTTAGATACAAGGTAATCACAGAGGTAAAAAGTATATTAATATAACTGTGTTGGTTATGCAAAACTAGGGAATTGGTATTAAAGGGATTATCTGTCTTTTTAAACAATAAAAATGTTGGTGTAGACTGTCCCTTTAAGTCAAAACACTGTCAGTCTTGGTCAAGTCATAGCTTTGTTCAGTCCTCTCTTGAGCAAGGTGGACACCTTCCTCAAAAATTGTGTAGTGGTTCTTGGTGGTAGTGAAGAAGCAGAACTTGTCAAGAGGCTGAAGGTGGAGATAAAAAAATCACACGCAGAGCTTCTCTATTGAATATATTTTATCAGTAAAAGCTGCAGCCAGAGGTAAAATGGTTTGAAAAGGGTTAGACCATTATTATGACCATAAAATTAAGGGAAGCAGCTGATTGTCAATTCCCACTCAGAGGTGTAGATTGGGGCGCTATCACTTTAAGACTTTGAGGTTGAATAATGTGCAAAATATAATGCGCAAAATATAATGGTCTCAGGTGTGCAACCGCTAGACACAACCAACATATAGATATGCAAATACAGAAAAATTGTAACATATAATAGGTACTGTATGACTAAAGTCCAAATGTATGTGTGTTTAAAATCACACAGATAAAGTCTGCTCTCCTCAGGGTAAAAGGCCGTACACTTCATAACAAATCTATAAAAGAAGGAGAAGGCGCCACATAGCGTAATTCAGCAAGGATATACTATAGAACAAATCATTGATAGTGTACACTCACATGTGATGAAGCGCTATAATGTAGTGCAGACTAGGCAGGCCGGATCCTCAGAGTTGTCCGGTATAACTCTCCTCTGGTGTATGCGGCAAGGACTTTAGAGTATTGTTTCATTCAACATAAGCTCTATAAGAAAAAACAATCTCCACATAGCGTAATACTGTAAACTGTGAGATGTGACAGATGATGGATCATATACACTCACTCATACTATAGCACTGTAATGTAGTACAGACTAGGCAGACCGGATCCTCAGAGTTGTCCATTAGAACTCTCCTCTGGTGTATGCGGCAAGGACTTCAGAGGATCATTTCACTCAACATAAGCTCTGTAAGAAAAAACTCATAAAAATCATAGCATAGCACATAACGTAATACTGTAAACTGTGAGATGTGACAGATGATGGATCATATACACTCACTTATACTATAGCACTGTAATGTAGTACAGACTAGGCAGACCGGATCCTCAGAGTTGTCCGGCAAACTCTCCGCAAGAGGCAGGAAACACAGGCCTATAGGATAGCTTCAGCTCACTCTCAGAGTTTAGGGGGCCTATTTATTAATGTGCGAGCGGACATAATCCGATATTGCGGATCATGTCCGCCGCACATCGATAAATGCAGACAGCGTACGCTGAACTGCTGGTGCAACGCCGCCCCCTGCAGATTCGCGGCCAATCGGCCGCCAGCAGGGGGTATCAATCAACCCGATCGTATTGGATCGGGTTGATTTTCGCAGATGTCTGTCCGCTGCCTCAGAGCAGGCGGACAGGTTATGGAGCAGCGGTCTTTAGACCGCTGCTTTATAACTTGTGTTCTGGCGAGCCTGAAGGCTCGCCAGAAACACATGGCTTCAAGCTCCGTACGGAGCTTGATAAATATGCCCCTAGGAGTGTAAATAACATCCAAGCGTACAGGATATAGGTTAAGTGTTGATAAAAAGGTAGCAAGTAACTTAAAACTTAAAATCAGGTGTTAATTAAACACATAAAAAGTGCAGCTGATTGAGTGTAAATGTATTTTTTTCAGGCAGAGTTGTATTTAGCTGTCACTCAAGAGGGAGCACTATTTGGTTGACTTAGAACTCTGTAATGAAATCATAAAAGATAAATGCAAATGTACAGCAGGGGGAACTTATGGATGGGGATTCAAACTGCACACTGGTTATAGGCCCTTAAACGGATATGAAACATTTTACTTTTGTGATTCAGACAGAGCAAACCGTTTTACAATTTTTTTTCCAATTTACTTTTTTAATCAAATTTGCTTCATTTCCATGATATTTTGTGTTGAAGAGATACCTAGGTAGGCATCTGGAGCACTATATGGCAGGAAGTAATGCTGCCATCTAGTGCTCTTGCATATGAATAACAATCTTGCAAAACTGCTGCCATAGAGATCTACAGAAATGGGCCGGCTCCTAAGCATACATCCCTGCGTTTCAACAAAAGATATCAAGAGAATGAAGTAAAATTGATAACAGAAGCACATTATAAAGTTGTATAAAATCGCATGCTCTTTACCACTGCTGCTGCTGATTTCCTGTCTCGCTTGCCTCCGCCATCAGCAGATTCAGCTAGAGGATGATGTAGAAGTTGTTTTATTTCTTACACTCTCTCTACAGTAACACAAGAACAGACACACGCTGCCCGATCAGCAGGCACAAGTCAGCAAGCATTCTGGGAACTTCTGTTAAAGAAATGCACCAGCACTTATGCTCTAAATGACTTCAGCATTGCTGCCTTACTTTAGAGTGGGCGATGAGCTTCTCTTACAAACTGGTTGCGCTGCAAGATACAAACTGACTACTTGTGCCAGAAGAATTAGATGCATAAGTCTTGCTCAGGATACTCTACTAGTGGAGGTGACAACGGCAGAATGGGTAGTGGGTGACACTAATGCCCCTGCATATCTTTATTGGAGAAAATATCTTTATTAAATAGAATTAAAGTATTAGTTAATACCCTCTAATAGCCTGAAGCCTTTTTTTTTTCTCACTCCTACCTCTCTGTGGTAAGGAGTGATATTAGATACAAGACAGGTCATGAAAAGAAGCCATTAAAACCTAATTATTGTTAGTATGTGTGCCTTTAAAGAAATACAAGAAGCTATCCTTTTTTATTTAAAATGAAGACGATATAGGAAGTGGAAGTGGTGGAAAGCGAGGAGATATTATATGGTAGTGCTAAATCTTTAATTATCTATCAGGTTATGCCGAAATATTTTTTTTCCCCCCTTGGTCCCCCCCCATTTTTTTTTTCCTTCTTCTCTTTTTTCTACATTAATATTAGTCTGTTATTGCGGTTTTGTGGTCATTTGTTATATGTTTAACAGTATAAAAAAAACAATGATGTAAACATTTAGGATGTATATAATTACGCATTAATTGTATGAAGTATATTGATTGAGGGTACTGGTCGATATAAACCATATCAAATATGAATATCTAGGTTAAAATGGTATGTTTATACGATATTGTAAAATGGTGTTATTATTGAATATATGCATCTCTGACATATTTCTTATTTGTTATTATACATTATTATTATAAATAAATAGTTTTAAAAAAAATGCCCCTGCAGCTCCTTTTCATTGTCAGTAATTAACCTGTTACTGTGTGTCTCCTGTTTTTCATATTCAGACCCTTAGAACAGATTCACACACATTGCACCTGAGAACACATTTACATTTTACCAAATCAGAGCAAGTGAGAGCTGAATGTTTTTATGGTACAGAAAGTAGCAGATTTAAGCAGATCTATAACGTGCATTACAACACAGGACACATAAAAATAACATTCAAAATTAAGAGCTAGAAAACAAAAGAGGAAGGTTTTTGTACAGCTCTGTATCACTGTGAGAGGGAAGCTCTGTACCTGCTGACAGTAATAATCTGCTGCATCTTCTGCTTGCACTCCGCTGATAGTGAGAGTGAAATCAGTACCATAACCACTGCCGCTGAACCTGTCTGGGGTCCCTGTGGCTCTGCTGGTTGCATAATAAATAAGAAGCGTTGGTGGTTGTCCTGATTTCTGTTGGTACCAGTGTAAGTTGCTGCTAATGCCAGTACTGGCTCCACATGTCATGGTGACACTTTCACCTGGTGACACAGTGACATCTGGGGACTGAGTCAGCACAATCTGTCCACAGGAACCTAAAGATTAAAGCAATAAATATTTCTGATTATTAGTGGAAAAATATTTTTGTATTTATTCATTCACTGTACAAATCTACAATAGAACATAATAAAAACCATCTGTAAGATATAATCACAATAATCACTCACACTGAATATAGCACAACAATAAACACAGCAGATAAGTTGGATAAAGCATCTTTGTGTTACTGAGAGAGCTCAGATACAGACTGATGTCACCTGCACAATGTAATATGTACATCAGCTGAGACTGGGGAGGAAAAGTCTGGTTATGCAAAACTGCACAATGCAAATAATATCACACTTGTCTGTTATAGATTTATATTACTTAGTGTGTATTGTATTTAATGTCTAGTTGCATGAACTTAATTGATTTGTTAATAGTTCTGTGTTGTCTGGGGAGGAAATAAGGAATAATTTAAAGGGACATGAGACCCCAGATCTTTCTTTCAGGATTCAGATACAAGATATATTTTAAACAATTTTTCAGTTTACTTCTATTATCAAATTTGCTTCATTCAATTGTTATCCTCTGTAGAAGGAGCAGCAATTTAATACTGGGAGCTAGCTAAACACATTGTAAGCCAATGACAAGAGGTATATATGTGCAGCTGCCAATCAGCAGTATGCTCTCACCTCTTGAGCCTACCTAGCTATGCCTTTTAACAGATGATAAAAAGATAACTAAGCAAATTAGATACATTAGTTACAATTGAAAGTTGTTTAAAATTGTATGCTCTATATGAATTAGTAGTAACAAAAATGAGTTTCATGTCTGTTTAATTATTAAAAATTATGCTTATTTTTGCTAATTTGTTACTGAGCGGGGGACCAATCAGAATCCTTTACTAAAGGTTACAAATCCTACCTTTATAATCTATGGGGACTTTTGTAAATTAAATAATTTGATAAGCTTTTCTAAATGATTGTAATCAGTCCCATGATTTATTTTCCTTAGGATGCTTAAAATTGTATAGGTATTTGTCTGATATGGTTAACAATAGTTTTTGAGAGATTGTAGTAAGTTTGCAAAGTAAGGGGTTAACATGGACCCTATAAGAGACCGGTAACCAGCTGGTTATCCCTGACAGGGGCGGACTTATAGGTGCTGTACCGGGGCCCGAGGTGTGGGGCCGGGCTCACACAGACTTCTAAATAACATTTTAAAAAAGTCTTCTTGTCATAATAGTCAGGACCGTGCCGGCGTCATGTGTAGGGTTGGGCGAATGTGTAAATTTCCGAATTCGAATGTTAGAACGAATGTTATTACCGAAATTCGAATTATAAATCCGAATGTTGATAAGAACGAATATTCTTCAAAATTCTATAATCAAATGCTATTTACAGTTTTTGAATGTCACTTTCGAATTCAAAAGTTTATAATTATATCGAATGTCCACATTCAAAATTTCGAATTTTACATTCTATTTAACAAATACTATTCAGAAGTTCAATAGTTCATGTGGTAGGGAGGGAATCTAGTAAACTGATACATAATAGATACAAATATATGATTTCAAATGTTTCTATATAGAATATTGCATAATTTGAATATTACATTTAAAGAAAGCATTAGAAATACTATTACAAATATAAATTCAAATTTTTCTAAACAAATATTTTCGAATGTAATCGTAAAATTCGAAACCGAACATTCAAAAATCGAATGTTAGAATGTTATGTAAACATTCGAAATTTAATTCGAACAAACGAATGTGTTAAAATTCGTTTCATTTTTCGAATGTTGCGAAACATTCGCCCACCCCTAGTCACGTGACAATGTAAAGCCACGCCAGTCATGCATTAAAGTTTTCAGCAGCGTGCTGCTGCTAGATTATTAATACAAACAAACAAAAAAAAGGTCCTGAGGTTACCGGTGCTGGTTGCACCATTCAGGGCAGGGCTGACACTCCCTGGCTTCAGTGCATGCAGTGGGAAGCTGAGCGCGGCAGGCACGTGTCACATGTGTGGAGTGCAGAAGGAGAGGGAAAGAAGCACGTCAGTGTGTCCCAGGCTGTGAGCTGACATGAGGGAGGCAGGTGACAGTCAGGGAGGCAGCAGTTTTGCAACTGGAACTTGATGTCAAGGGAGGGAGACTGACTGTGCCACTGCCACAGCATGGAGTCCAGCAAGGAAGAGGGAAGCTAGCTAGAGACTAACATCTACACCTCCCAGTCTGGCAGCAAACTTTGTGACTATTGGTGTCCCGGTTACTTCCTCATCTCCATACCGGTAGCAGGCCACGCCCTCACTCATAAACAAGTAGCCTTAGGAGGGGAACATCCAGAAGGTATTGTACCTGTGTGTAACTTTAGCATTGTATTTATTGTGTGCATCATCCCAAGAGGGATGTTATCAGCAGTAGCTCTGACAGTCTTTTGCAGGAACTAACTGTATGTTTGTAAGACATGAATTATATGACTCAAGCTTGTGCTGTTAAGATGACCTCTATATTTAGCTGCATTTTGCTGAGGATGTTATTCCAAAAGTAAGAGATGTGCAATATGTTACTTGCTGTTGTCATGTTAGACCTGTTACATGAGCAGATGTGATGTAGCATGTCAGCCTGTGGTGCAGCTCTCAGGGAAACTGCTGCACATATGGATATATGACTGTACACATGTGGTATGTTGTTTGCTCTAGACAGCTTTAGGGGTCTATTTAACAAGGGCTGAATGGGGCCCCTGTTCCCCTTGTTTCCATGCGAGCCTTCAATCCGCCTGATCATGTACGATCGGGCTGATTGACACTCCCTGCTAGCGGCCGATTGGCCGCGTATCTGCAGGGGGCGGTATTGCACCAGCAGTTTACAAGAACTGCTGGTATAATGATAAATGCGGACAGCGTATGCTGTCGGCATTTATCGATGTGCGGCGGATATGGTTCGATATAGCGGATCATGTCTGTCCGCACATGTATAAATAGACCCCATAGAGTGTAGTTTCCAGTGCACACATCAATAAATGAGCTTGATACTTACAACATAAGTTTGTGTTAAACTTGGTTATTGGGTTATACAGGGAGTGCAGAATTATTAGGCAAGTTGTATTTTTGAGGATTAATTTTATTATTGAACAACAACCATGTTCTCAATGAACCCAAAAAACTCATTAATATCAAAGCTGAATATTTTTGGAAGTAGTTTTTAGTTTGTTTTTAGTTTTAGCTATTTTAGGGGGATATCTGTGTGTGCAGGTGACTATTACTGTGCATAATTATTAGGCAACTTAACAAAAGACAAATATATACCCATTTCAATTATTTATTTTTACCAGTGAAACCAATATAACATCTCAACATTCACAAATATACATTTCTGACATTCAAAAACAAAACAAAAACAAATCAGTGACCAATATAGCCACCTTTCTTTGCAAGGACACTCAAAAGCCTGCCATCCATGGATTCTGTCAGTGTTTTGATCTGTTCACCATCAACATTGCGTGCAGCAGCAACCACAGCCTCCCAGACACTGTTCAGAGAGGTGTACTGTTTTCCCTCCTTGTAAATCTCACATTTGATGATGGACCACAGGTTCTCAATGGGGTTCAGATCAGGTGAACAAGGAGGCCATGTCATTAGATTTTCTTCTTTTATACCCTTTCTTGCCAGCCACGCTGTGGAGTACTTGGACGCGTGTGATGGAGCATTGTCCTGCATGAAAATCATGTTTTTCTTGAAGGATGCAGACTTCTTCCTGTACCACTGCTTGAAGAAGGTGTCTTCCAGAAACTGGCAGTAGGACTGGGAGTTGAGCTTGACTCCATCCTCAACCCGAAAAGGCCCCACAAGCTCATCTTTGATTATACCAGCCCAAACCAGTACTCCACCTCCACCTTGCTGGCGTCTGAGTCGGACTGGAGCTCTCTGCCCTTTACCAATCCAGCCACAGGCCCATCCATCTGGCCCATCAAGACTCACTCTCATTTCATCAGTCCATAAAACCTTAGAAAAATCAGTCTTGAGATATTTCTTGGCCCAGTCTTGACGTTTCAGCTTGTGTGTCTTGTTCAGTGGTGGTCGTCTTTCAACCTTTCTTACCTTGGCCATGTCTCTGAGTATTGCACACCTTGTGCTTTTGGGCACTCCAGTGATGTTGCAGCTCTGAAATATGGCCAAACTGGTGGCAAGTGGCATCTTGGCAGCTGCACGCTTGACTTTTCTCAGTTCATGGGCAGTTATTTTGCGCCTTGGTTTTTCCACACGCTTCTTGCGACCCTGTTGACTATTTTGAATGAAACGCTTGATTGTTCGATGATCACGCTTCAGAAGCTTTGCAATTTTAAGAGTGCTGCATCCCTCTGCAAGATATCTCACTATTTTTGACTTTTCTGAGCCTGTCAAGTCCTTCTTTTGACCCATTTTGCCAAAGGAAAGGAAGTTGCCTAATAATTATGCACACCTGATATAGGGTGTTGATGTCATTAGACCACACCCCTTCTCATTACAGAGATGCACATCACCTAATATGCTTAATTGGTAGTAGGCTTTCAAGCCTATACAGCTTGGAGTAAGACAACATGCATAAAGAGGATGATGTGGTCAAAATACTAATTTGCCTAATAATTCTGCACTCCCTGTATGTAATACCTGTGGATCTCTTATCAAATGAGAAATCTCAAATGCAACTAACACGGCAATTCTGCATGATTAAACCTGCTGCTATATTTGTAGACAAAGAAAATCATCAAATGAGTTACAGCATTTTCTTACTGCAGAATTTTTGTCTTAAACTCAGAAACGGGGATAAATATGCATTTAAAATCAGTCTGGCAATCTCTCTTTAATTTCATGAAGTCACTGTGTGTGTGTGTGTGTGTGTGTGTAAATATATGTGTTTGCAGGGGCAAAACTTCAGGGGGTGCAGAGGTCACAGATGCGACTGGGCCCCTGAGGGTGGGGGCCCAGCTTTAAAAAAAAAAAAAAAATAAAAAAAAATAAAAAAAAATTTTTAAATTTTTTTTTTTAAATAAAAAACGTTAACCTACCACTGCCTGCACTGATATCATGTGAGTGTGACATGACTACAGGGGTTAGTGTTTCTGTTTTACCCATTGGTGTTTATGTGTGTGTATATGGTGTGTATGTATGTGACTGTGTGTGTATTTATGCATGCATGTATGTGTGTATGTTTGTGGAACCAGCAAATTACAGACCTTGTTACTACAGCATTGGTGGGGCAGGGGGTGAACAGTGTCATTATACAGTACCACTATATACAGTATGGGGGGGCGGACCATGTCACTGACTACTGTGGTCACTTTATAAAGTACTGGGCGGGTAGAGTCAGGCCAGCCATCTCACCGGCAGATTACAGACTGTGTCACTAACTTACTATATGCAGTTCTGGGGTGTTAATATATATACAGTAATAGGGGGTCAGACCATCTCACAGACTGTGGGCACAGGGTACCTCCTTTTGCAGACATATAATCTGATTCACATTTTTTTTCTGTGTTAAATGTAAAAAAAATAAAAAAAAATGTATTAAATTCACCTTTTTTGAAGGGGGAGGGGCGGTGGGGGGGCCCTTCTTAGATTCTTGCACCTGGGCCCTGTGGTTTCTAGTTACGCCTCTGTGTGTTTGTGAATGTGTATGTAAGTGTGTGTGTATGTATGTATGTGTTTATATTTGTATGTGTATATATTTGTGTGTTTATATGTATGTTTGTGTATGTGTATGTAAGTGTGTGTGTGTTTATATGTGTATATGTTTGTCTGTGTGTGTATATATGAATGTGTGTATATGTGTAGGTGTGTGTATATGTGTGTATGTTTATATGTATATGTAAGTGTGTGTGTGTTTATACCTGCATTTATGTGTGTGTATGTGTATATGTGTGTGTGTGTGTCTGTATATATGTATACGTGTGTATGTGTGTCTGTATATATGTATATGTGCGTGTCTATGTGTGTGTCTGTTTATATGTATATGTGAGTATATCTGTATATATGTATATGTGTGTGTGTATATGTGTGTGTCAGTGGCGGCTGGTAAATTTTGAAAATGGTAGGGTGCTAAAATCCACCCCTTTAATATAGCCCCGCCACCCAGGTGGTTCCAGCTCTGCCCATTTGAACAAGTATTTTTGCTTTGGTTTTTTAAAAGTAAACAAAATAAATAAATGGTACACCCCAATATATATATATTTATATATATATATATATATATATATATATATATATATATATATATATATATATATATATATATATATAGATTTACGTTCAACCCCAAGGAAGAAAACGCTTCACTCTCCGGTCTTTTCATCAATATTTATTTATTATTCACAAGAGTTGTATTACATGGGAATGCTGTAATACAACTCTTGTGAATAATAAATAAATATTGATGAAAAGACCGGAGAGTGAAGCGTTTTCTTCCTTGGGGTTGAACGTAAATCTACATTTTTCCACGCAGCACCCCGGCAGATGATCCTTGGAACAGTGAGTGCACTTTAACTGTTATTGCTCTCTATATATATATATATATATATATTGGCAGCACTCCCAGATGTGGATTTAAACTTTTGTAAGGTGTGCTAAAAAACCTAATTTTGTATATATATATATATATATATATATATATATATATATATATATATATATATATATATATATATATATATATATATATATATATATATATATACACAGTATATAAATATATATATATATATATATATACACACTATTAAATGTCCTATTTTTTAAATATATAATACAGTATCTCACAAAAGTGAGTACACCCCTCATATTTTGTAAATATTTTAATATGTGACAACACTGAAGAAATTACACTTTGCTACAATGTAAAGTAGTGAGTGTACAGCCTTATAACAGTGTAAATTTGTTGTCCCCTCAAAATAACTCAACCCACAATTTTGTGTGGCCACCATTGTTTTCCAGCCCTGCCTTAACCCTCTTGAGCATGGAGTTTACCAGAGTTTCACAGGTTGCCACTGGAGTCCTCTTCTACTCCTCCATGATGGCATCACAAAGCAGGTGGATGCTAGAGACCTTGCGATCCCCCACCTTCCGTTTTTTAAGGATGTCCCACAGATGCTAAATAGGGTTTAAGTCTAGAGACATGCTTGGCCAGTCCATCACCTTTAACCTCAGCTTCTTTAGCAAGGCAGTGGTTGTCTTGGAAGTGTGTTTGGGGTCATTATTATTTTGGAATACTGCCCTGCGGCCCAGTTTCCAAAGGGAGCGGATCATGCTCTGCTTCATTATGTCACAGTACATGTTGGCATTCATGGTTCCCTCAATGAACTGTAGCTCCCCAGTCCTGGCAGCACTATTGCAGGCCCAGACCATGACACTCCCACCACCATGCTTGACTGTAGGCAAGACACGCTTGTCTTTGTACTCCTCACCTGGTTGCCGCCACACACGCTTGACACCATCTGAACCAAATAAGTTTATCTTGGTCTCATCGGACCACAGAACATGGTTCTAGTAATCCATGTCCTTAGTCTGCTTGTCTTCATCAAACTGTTTGTGGGCTTTCTTGTGCATCATCTTTAGAAGAGTTGTCCATTTGGAATGACAGCCATGAAGACCATTTGATGCAGTGTGCGGCGCATGGTCTGAGCACTGACAGGCTGTTATGTAGAGCAACAATTCTTTTTTTCAGATCCTCAGAGAGTTTGTTGCCATGAGGTGCCATATTGAACTTCCAGTTACCAGTATGAGAGAGTGTGAGAGCGATAACACCAAATTTAACACACCTGCACCCCATTCACACCTAAGACCTTGTAACACTAATAAGTCACATGACACTGGGGAGGGAAAATGGCTAATTGGGCCCAATTTGGACATTTCCACTTTGTTTCCAATGGTTTAGCTATTAAAGGCTGTGTGTTGAGTTATTTTAAGGGGACAGCAAATTTACACTGTTATACAGGCTGTACACTCACTACTTTACATTATAGCAAAGTGTCATTTCTTCAGTGTTGTCACATGAAAAGATATAATAAAATATTTACAAAAGTGTGAAGGGTTTATACTATATATATATATATATATATATATATCATGCACTGATGCTGAATGAATGTGAGTGCAGAGCTGTACAGCTTTACATATGGTTTTGTACATGTAATGCAGTGACGTGCGGTGAGGTCAAAGGCTAGTAAGGCAGTGACTATAATACGCCCAAGAAACATATATATGCACAAACACACATGCTCTCTCATACTTACACATACAAATGATCTTTCTCACACACACATGCTTTGTAACTCACACAACACACAGGTGCTCTATCATACTTACACATATACATGATCTCTCTTACAGACACACACACACACACACACACACACACACTTGTTGTCAGTCACACATGCTCTCATACTTACACATACAAATGATCTCTCTCACACACATACAAACACATTGTAATAGAATAAAAACTAAGGTATGTTTTCTTTTCTTCAGTCTGAAATCTATTATATGTTCAACTATTAACAGTAGATATGTTTCACCAAATTAAGAAGCAGGAAGATTCAAAATTCACATTTACCCCACCTAACCACCAAAAACACTTTTAGTACACCTTTGCAGACCTTGTGTCTGTAAATTGATAAAAAGTACGATGGTTGGTGCCTGGACTGCTGGCAGGTGGTCACTGGGCAAATATCTGGGGAGTTATTCCCCACAAAGGCTGAGGCAAGGTAGCAGAGGTCATTCCCCAACAAGACCTCGACAGGTAGCTGTGTCATGATGCCCACCTCTGCATCATGGGAGTTTGCTCCCCAGCTCAGGTGTAGGTGTACACAGGATGTGGGGATCTCCAGTATGGCATCTCCAGCCACCCGAATGGCAAGGGTCCTCCCTGTTCAGCTAGAGGTGGGGGCCAGGTGTGGCTGGATCAGGAAGACCGTGGCTCCAGTTTTCCTTAATCACTGGGCCACCGGCCCATTGACCTAGACGTCCTGACAATGGTGCTGCTGGTTATCCTTGGTCACAGGGCTGACTTCATGTAAGATGCCAACTTCTTCATCCACCCAGTCGGCATAGTTGTCAGGGCCAACTGCATACAGGCAGTGGCTGGATAAATCCTGACTGGAGTGCTTACCCACTGACCCAGTGAGGGGTTCCTCGGCTGTAGACCTGGGGGTTTCTTGACTGTGTCAGACAGTATCGTCGAATGTGGCCAGGTTGCCCACACATAAAGCATCCCCAGGGATTGCTGTCCCCAGCTGGAGAAACCGGGCCGGCCGGGCCTGAGGTGGCCAAGGAGCCACTGGGAGATGAGCGGGGTGGAAGTGGAGCAATTTGTTGGCTCGGGTGCTGGGGCAGTCTGGCGCTGGGCATCCATGTACTGGTCTGTCAGGAGGTGACTTGGTCCACTGTTGTGGGTCTCTTGTCCTTCACCCAGTCCCGTACCTCCGCCGGGGTGTGGTTGTAAAATTGTTCCAGCAAGATGAGCTGGATCGCTTTGTCTCGGGTGGTTATGCGGCAGCCAGTGACCCACGACTCCAAGTGCCGGACTAACTGGTGGGCCCACTCTGTGTATGGCTTTGCAACTCTCGGAACTTTAGTTGGTGTGCCTCCGTAGTGAGTCCATAGCGGGCAAGGATGTGCTCTTTCACCCAGTCATAGTTGGCTTGATCTTCAGAGGGAACAGTGTGGAAAGCCTCCAGGCCCGACCGGATAGCTTCCCGATCAAAATAATAACCCTGTCTGCAGTGGCAACTCCCTGCATCCTGCACTGGGTTTCGAACAGCTGGAGATAGCGGTCAATATCCTCGCCCTCCTTTTCCTTGAAGGCCCGAAAGGCCTCATGTGTTAACTTCTTTGGCCAGGGCAATGGGTCTAGGGGATCCGGCAACACTCCCCCCATGGACTTCTGGAGCTCCATCAGATGGACCCTGGTGGTGTCAGCAACTACCCATGTAATGATTTCTTCTGGTGGGTTGGGTCAATAGTGGGCCAGTCTCCACTGGACCTGTCTCTTGAGGTCAGACATCGTGGTCCCTTGGGAGGAGGCCCCACTGATCTGTTCTCCCTCTTGGCTACCACCGGCCTCTTTAGCGGGTGCACTAGTCCGATCGTCCTCTATCAGCTCCTCGATGAGCACTGCCTTAGACTTGTTCCCGGAAATTTTCCCTCGGGCCTCCAGTAGGCTCTTTAGTTTTTCCTTCCAGAGCCTCTCATACCACTTTATCTGTGTGTGTCTTCAGGTGGTGGTTTGGACATTACAGGTAGATTGAAGCATCCCACCGCTGCCACTAATGTAACAGACTCCGGCTACTCCGACTGGGTAGCTCCGCCAAAGGATTCTTCCAGCACCTGGAACCTGCTGATAAGTAGCGGAGAAGAGTGATTTTAGATCACACCCAAATAACTAGACAGACTAGCATTCAGGTGTAACAAGAAAAAGTATATTTTATTGGGAAAAACACACAACATTTATGCAGAAACTGATCTTGATAAGAGTCCTATCAGACTCCCAAATCTCCTGCCATTTCTGCTCCTCCAGACAGGCTGGCGCTTCCATAATATCCAATGGCCCTCATTGTTCAGCGGTACATGGAGGGTGCATTTGGGGTGATCACAGGGGAGCAGCAGCACTTCCAGGGTGTTGCTAGAAAGCCCTTGGCCCCCAGTTGCTTCAGTCCAAGAAGCGTCTTGATCCATGACTGGGGGTCGGAGTGAGGGGCTACCCAGCATACACTGGGAAGACCACTGGGAAATGGGTATTGACGGAAGGTCTGAAACCCCTGGTTCCTAAGAGGGCTCACCCCTGGAAGTAACCCCAACTCTAGTCGTCCCTGAGAGGTATCAGTCCCCAAAAGAGTGGAGCCCTAGGACGAGGGGCCACTGGAGTGACCTGGGTTAAAGGTTACCGAGAATCTGAGCTGCTGTGGCCAGCCAGCAATTCCATGGGGCCGGCCGTCTGCTGAATAGGGCTCAGAAACCCCAGTTCCTTATGGAGCTCACCTCCGGCAATTGGCTTACGTCTTACCCTTCCCACGGGTGACCAATCCCCAAAAGAGCGGAGCTCTGGGGCAAGGGGCCTCTGAAGCAACCGGAAGTAAAGATCTCCGGAGGTTGCAGGGGCAATGGCCGGCCGGTAGATCCAGGGGCCTGGCCAGCCAGAGAGGGATAGGTTTGTCAGAGACCAGCTCTTTCAAGATCAGGTTCACACACACTTACGGTTTCTCTGAGGAACCCAAAAAATGCCTAGAACCAGAGGGGGGTGAGGTAGTAGGGGTTTAACCCTTGCAGCCCGTTATCTGTGACAAATTTATTTTGTCATTCAGAGCAACTACTGTACATGTTTCTGTGTCACAGAGATACACAACTATGCTGATTTCTTTCCTATGGCATGGAGAGTACACAATTTCATTCCAATTACTAGTGGAAATTCAACTCCTGGCCAGCAAGTGGAGGCAAAGAGCACCCCAGCAGAGCTGTTAAGTGTCACTTTCCTTACCCATAACCCCCAGTCATTCTCTTTGCCTCTGTCAAGGGAGGATGTGCGAAGATGGTGTCTGAAAAGATTTATTCATTTTATGGGTATTTTTTTCCCTGCAAGCAAGGATTGGTGTCAAGCTGATTCCATGTCAATCTCTTTAGTTAGAATAATGGTGACTTACAGCAGTTAGAAGGCACCAAGGTAGTCTTTGCTTAACTTCTAACATTATTGCTACTCCTATGTAGAAAACCAGGGTTTGTTGCTCTGTTTTTTCTTGTATCTTCAAGTCGCTGTCAGCGACCAGATGAGGCTGACACACTTGGAGCTGCTGTGACTGCTCCACAGCAGAAGACCCTGAAGGGTAAGTAATTTTATTTTTATTTCTACGGGAAAAAAATAACATGGAAAAGGAGATGATCGGGGACCAGGTGGGACCTCCTACCCTCATAAAGGGTCACTTTTTAAATACATATCTTATAGTTAAGATACGTTGCGGCTGAGCAGCTCACTGGTCTACGGCCGGGGTGAGGGATACACTAATAACCCCTAAACCGCCGCATAGCCCATCACACCTCCCATCGCAAATTAACCCACTACGCTATTAACCCCTAAAACACCACACCCCTATCACAAAGTAGCCCACTACACTATTAAACTCTAAACCATCACACCTCCATTGGAAAATAACCCACCACAGTATTAAACCCTAAGCTGCCCCACCCCCCATCGCAAATTAACCTGATAACATCTAAACTCTCTAACATAACAGCTCTACATTACCCCAACCCAGACAAATCTTAACTGAAAACATTAAAAAAAATAACCTTACACCTACTTTTTAAAAAAATTCAAAAACCTACCATTACAAAAAAACAACAAATAAATTACCAAAAATAGAGTTATTATGCCTATTTTAAAACTCTACTTTAAAAAAATATATAAATGGTATATATAGTTTTTTTTTTATTTTGGGGTGTTTTTTTTTTTTTTAGTGGGGTTGACTCTTTATTTTTCGTAATATGTTTGTTGTTTTTTGTAATGACAGGTTTATTTTTTCTTGTACTGTTTTTTTTTTTCCCCCAGATTTTTTACTTTTAAGGTAAGGTTAGGTTTTTTATTTTTAAAGGTAAGGTTATTTATTTATTTTTTTCAGGTGTTTTTTATTTTAAAGATACTGTTAGTCTGTTTTGGGATGTTCGGGAGTCTTAAGTTTAGGTGTTTGGATGTTAGTGGGTTACTTTGCGATGGAGTGTGAGGGTTTAGGGGTTAATAGTGTAGTGGGTTTAATTTGCTATTGGGGGTGTGGCTGTTTAGGCTTGAAAAAAAGAGGACAAATCCGGATGAATAGCCAGTGCAATAGATTTTATTCATCTGTGAAGTAGTTTAGCAAGGGCAGCTTAAACTAACTGACATGTTTCGCGCATGTCTCATGCGCTTCTTCAGAGGTCCTGTGTGGCTGTTTAGGGATTAATAGTGTAGTGGGTTACTTTGTGATGGGGAGAGTGGCAGTTTAGGGGTTAATAGAATAGTTTAGCACATTTGTTTCCTGCGATCAAACTTTTTACATAAGCTTTCAGGTTGCGTAAAAGGTTTGAGCTTTAAATGCATTTGCGTTCAAGTAACCACATTTACTTTAAACTTGTAATTCAAGCGGACAATGCCGCTCACTGCCCATGGAAAAAACAGGTTAGGTTAGCCTGTTTTGGGGTAATTTAGGGGTGTTATGTTAGGGGGTTTAGCTCTTAGTGGGTTACTTTGTGATGGGAGTGTGGTGGTTTAGGGGTTGATAATTTAGTGGGTTATTTTGAGATGGCGGTGTTGCAGTTTAGGGTTTAATAGTGTAGTGGGTACTTTGCAATGGGGTGTGAGGGTTTAGGGGTTAAAAGTGTAGTGGGTTAATATGGAATGGGTCGTGTGTCAGTTTTGTGGTTAAATAGAATAGTGTAGTGCAACTGTTTCTTGTGACCAAACTCTGTACATGAGCTTTCAGGTTGAGTAAAAAGTTTGAGCTTTAAATGCAATCGCATTAACTTTCAACTTGTAATGCAAGCGGACAATGCTGCTCACTGCCCATAGAAAATATGGTAATTGTAAGTTACCACAAATTTGCGCAAACAAATTTGCGATAATTTAAACAGCATGCCACATTTTATATGGATTTGAGCGTAAAGAACACAGGGATCTTGTGATTGCGTATATGTTCCTTGCGATAGCTCTCTACTCGTAATCTGTCTCTAAATGTTTTAAAGTTATTTAAATTTCCTCACTGAAAGTTGATTTATTTTTCTTTTAATTACCTCTAAAAGGCACTAGATGGTGATTTTGTAAAACAAAGATCTTTATATCTTATAAATTATATTCCATTTTCCCCCTTACTATTAGAAATGTGCATGAGCAAAACATTAGTTTTTCGAAAGATTCATTCAGATTTTTCGGTCGAATCAGTTTGTCAGAATTTTGTTCCTGGTCACGTTTGGTTCGTCTGAATATTCAGATAAGAATATTCATTACATTTTTTTATAGTCAATGGAAAGCCCGAAAAACATGAATTTTTTAACAACAAAATTACATTGCTATCAAATGCCAACAATTGAAAGATTCAGTGCTAACTGTGAGACGAGATCATAGAGGAACAAGAATATTTTTTACAATGAGAATTCAAACAATTGAAATTAAAAGCATCTAATATTTACAGTAATATAAATTACTCACTAGTACTACCTCTTCCACACCATCTTATTATTTTTTTTCAACTCTCATTCTTTTTCAACTTCCTCTTGCTAAAGTACCCATATTCCTTAATTTCTCCCACACCTGCTCCATACTAGTTTGTATTTAATAGCTAACCTTGGAGACTCAATTTAGAAAAAGGCGGGTGCAGGAGAGGAGATGTAGGTGGCAGTAGACTTACTGAACTAGGTAGACCTCCAGTACACAACCCCCCCCCCAAAAAAAACTCCAAGAGTAGGACAACAGCCAACAATTCCCTACAACATTTTAATTTAACTGATGATGACACAAATATGCCAAATGGCCTAGTACAGTCATTACACAGGAATAATAATTGGTAGAATGCAACTCACATATGTAAGTACTGTGCAGGCTGGAACTTCACAGTTGTCAGCTAACTGTGACCAGGTGTTGCTGGGTCCAATAGGTTGATGGTAACAAAAATAGGTTGATGGTGAAAAAAAAACACACACCCTTTCTTGACAAAAAAACCCATCACAACTAATGAAATACAAGATAGTTCGGAATATGTGATGAACCAAAGGAACTCTATAGAGGTTGACCACCCTTTTGACAAAGAGCTGCCTGGGCAAGATACAGAATCTGAAGATTGAAATACCAGTTATTAGTTTTATTTGACATCTTTGGCTATTTGACAGAGTGCCCCCTAGTGGCATTGTATGTACACATATAAATATAGCCTATATTTTTTCATTTTCTAACTGATGATGACCATCAGAAATCAGGAAGGGCAGAAGTAGAAGAGGCAGCAGCAGGCAGCAGAGTTGTTGAACTAGGAAGGCCTCTGGTACTCTATCCCAAAACATACACACACCTCCAAGGGAGGAGGATAAACACGTGCTTAGAGACCCCTTGACACATAAGCCAACAGTTTGCTATGATTTTTACTTTAACTGATGATGACCACCACAGTGCAGGAAGGGCAGGAGTGGTGGTGGCAGCAGGCAGCAGAATTACTCAAGTGGCAGAAGAGTAACTGAAGTAGGCCTCTGATTATAATACACAAACACCAAAGATACACCTTCAAGGAAGGCGAACAAACATGTGACTAGAGGGTCCCTGTAAAACAGCAGCTAGCAGGTCACTAAGGATTTGGCATTGACTGATGATAACGACAGAGCTTGGAAGGACAGGAGCAGCACACTAGTAGGCCTCTGGATTATAGTACAGCAACCCATAAATACACCTCCAAGGAAAGTGACAAGTGGAGTGAAAGTAGTATGAGTGAAAGGAAATGAAGTTCTCACAGTTCTCACCTTCTCACACAGCTGCTCCTTATACAGTACAGTACATGTTTGTTGTTATCCTTGCAGATTCAATTCAGAGATCTGTTACAAAGACCTTGTGAGATTAAACAGAAGTGGGCAGCAGCATTTCTGAAGTAGACCACCCTCTAGAGTTTAGTCACCAACCCCATAAACAAAATTTGAGTTCTAGTTGGATGCCCTAAAGGGATATGAAACCCACATGTTTTCTTTTGTGATTCAGACAGAACTTACTATTTTATAAATGTTCCCAATTTACTTCTATTATCAAATGTACTTAATTCCCATGGTATTCTTTATAGAAGAAATACCTAGGTATGCATCTGGAGCACTAAATGGCAGGAAATAGTGCTACAATCTAGTGCTCTTGCAAATGGATAACATTCTTGCAAAACTGCTGCCATATAGTGCTCCAGGCACATGCATGCTCCTAAGCTTACCTTCCTGCTTTTAAAAAAAGATGCAAAGAAAACAAAGACAATTTGATAATAAAAATGAATTTGACGGGGGGCGGAGCTAACTGCCATCAAGAGCAGACGTGCAGGAGGGAAGCTCCTGACATTTAGGGTACAAAAGTGCATTTTAAACATATCAACTGCCTATATTTTTGGGCAATCCTGCTGGACATCATGCAAAGGTAGTAACCCTTCACTGATAAACTAAGAAAAGGGAGTTTTGCGACTACTTTTTAACCCCGGACGTCTGTATTGACTTGGCTGTCACTCAGTCTCTCTGTAGGGTCCTGCAAGTGCTCCGGAGGGTCGGGGATCCGCTCCGGAGCAGAAGACCACTGCCTCTCTATAAGTTAAGAGGTTAGTTTGCCTCCTGCATATTCGTCTGGGGACTTTGCTCCCACATCCTCCAACCCCACTCCGCCTGTGTCCCACCTCCCCGCTGAAGCATCGCATATGGCCACATAGTCTGCCATCCCGAGTGGCCACAGGACCCAGCACAAACTTAGACAAGCGGGCTCCTACCTTCTTTCCCGGCGACCCCAGGACCTCACGCACCTCTAACACTTTTGGCGCGAAGTTCGGCCATCTTGCTGGGGGCCCTCCTATCACGGAGCGGTACGGCCTTGTCTTGTGAGAGGAGAAAGTCCGGTGAGCTTAGCCGCCTGCTGCTTCTGCCTGATTGAAGCCTGCCGAACAAGCTGAAGCTGCCTCTCGATTTTTCTCCGACTGCTGAGGCACATGAACCACGACCTACACAGACACATCTGAAGCGGAGGCCTCCACATCCGGCCTGAGGTGGGGTAAGATAAGGAGGGCAAGTCTGACACACTAAAGGGACACACTGCTTGGGGTTTATTTGTGTGGGCCACCTACATATTTGGTCTCCCCCTATTATCCCTGAGGCCTCATAATATCAGGACAGATGTTCATTTTGCAAGAGATGCCCTCACATATATAACACTGGGAATCCGGAAGGCCCTTTCATATATCTGCAGGGCCCATATAATCTGCTACTATTCCATACTGGCATCTCTAGGTAGCCTCCTTTGCACAAGCATCTAGCCTGAGGAGAAAATAGAACTAGCCTTAGTATACCTCAGTACACATCCCAGCACTGTTAACCTTGAAATAAACCGGATTATAGCCTATCCGTGTCCCAGAGACTGCCACAGCTAATACCTCCATCTGCCCACAGGTCTAAGTGGATGATAGAGATAAAGTGGGCTCTCAATTTTCTTGGGATTTTGAAGCGCCCACTATAACACAGAACTGGACCTTATCATATACCAGGAGCCCCTTCTAATCCCCTCAGTGGTCTCTGATCATACAGGTTCATCAATAAACTTTTCTGCAGGTTTACTCCATTACAAATTAGCCTTAAACACCTCAGTGGGTACTGAGGGGAATGTGATTGTGACTTTGCTGCTGCTCCAGCTTATGTGCCTCTGAGGTCCAGGCCCAAAGTGGAGTGTCCTTAAATGATCTCACCTAAATTGTTTGCATATTCTGTCAAGCCCTAAGTCCCTCTCCCCTTCCATTTCTATCTTTCAGCACTGTGCCTATTCATATACCATTATCTGTCAAAGGCCCTGCAACCTGCTCCTAGGTAACACTCAAGGAGACAGAAGAACTAATTTAATAGTATAGATTACCTTCCTCATCGGAGTCTCTGGAGACAGAAAATTTTCTTGCATGGTAATCTCACAGACACCTTACTCAGACAGCCTGAACAATCCCTCTTTACTTGATAATTCTCTCCTCAGGGTGGTGTCTGGTAGCGCGAGTCCTTATCTGACAGCAATTTAAGTCAATCCCATGCTCTGAGTAATAACTTAGGACACTAAGTGCTTTACCCTCTGTTTTCTATTTAGCTGCTGCGTCAGCCAAATGTTCTCTGTTACAAACGGAGTGGAGTGCATTTATTTTCACTATATTGCTATTGGTATGTGTTGTTCCTTGGTTTATGAGTACTGATCATATGGGATAGTCACACTAATTACCTTTGCCTTTTCTAGACACCAAGATACCTCTCAGGATTGGTATAACACACTGACAACCTCTCAGGCTCACCTATCACACCAGCACAACATACCCCTGGCCAACACATTTAAGCCAGCCTAGAACTAGAACACTCCCCTTTATTGTACATTCACATAGAACTTACCTCTTTAACCTTCTATATACTGACACACACTCATCACGCACACTTAGGCTACACCATACTGCACTTTTATTAACACAGAACGTAACTTGTCCCATCCCTCACCCACGTGACTTAAGAGAAACATTAGATTCTGAAAACTAATACAACCATCTATATTCTTGGTCCACTTGTTGCATTACACTTTCCCTCTCAATAGATCACTAGTAAGATAACCTGTTAACACACATCCAGTGCTCTCTCGACTTACCCTAGTATCAGGCTTACCCTGGCACCTCTCCCTTTCCGGTCCAGCTAGTCTGGACTGGTCACTTCCCTTTTCCTTTTCCCCTTCTACAAAGTCGTATCCCGTCTCTCCCTGAGGTGCTAGGGATTTATTCATATTAGCTTGTCTCCTAATGTTGAAAGGCACAATTACTGTTTGCTATGTGATGTTTTAACAGAATGCCATAAACACAGGGGATGTTGAGAGTCCCTGCTCCGCAGTCTGAATATATGTAGTATATCTGGTAAACTTTGCTATACGGTACTTTAGGTCTTTAGAGTCAGTCTAGAAGTGTCTTATATTAAGGAAAAAAAAAAAAAAAAAAGTTTGTTCCTAATTTTTGATTTACAGAAATAGCTAACAACCTCTTCACCATGCCTCACGGCTCCAGGCGACTGGGGAAAACCCCCACTAACACAAAAAAAACTGTCTACGACCACTTCACTCAATCTGTAAAGGAACCTAATCTTGTCCCCAATGAGGAGCTCAGTGATCCTGAGTCATTAGATGCTGAATCCCACTCGAGTGTGCACTCAGAAGCGCCATCACATCATTATATTACAAAGGCAAGTCTACAACATATGCTGGCTAATCAGACACGCTCTATTACACAGGAAATTCAGCGCTCATCTGCGGAACTGAAAAAAGAAATCTCAGAGATAGGGGAGAGAGTTGAAGTACTTGAGCGGAAACAAGATGATTTAGTGGTAGACCACACAAATCTGCTCACCTACTCTGAAACCCTGGCAGACCAGATGACCCAACTGGAATTTAAAATGGCAGATATTGAGGACAGGTCTCGCAGGAATAATATTAGGTTTAGAGGCATCCCAGAAACCGTAGAGAATGCTGAACTCCAACCATTCCTGAGGGAATTGTACGCAGTACTCGTGGGCACCTCAGAGGGGTTAATTGATACAATGGAAAGAGCCCACAGAGCCCTAAGATCACGATCCACCCCTGCCGATAAACCGAGAGATGTAATTGTCTGCTTTCACAGTTACATATACAAAGATAAACTCATGCAAGCAGCATTTAAAAGACCAACTATGCCAGAGAAATTTAAGGATATTCAACTCCTACCTGACCTCTCGACTCATACACTCCAGTACCGTAAAACTTTTCAACAAATTACCTTAACTCTTAGGAAAGCTAACATTAAGTACAGGTGGGGGCATCCTACAAACCTTGTGGTTACCAGAAACAACCAAACCCACACAATAACTACCATACCACAGGGCATGGCCCTGCTGACCACCTGGGGCCTACATTCGGAACAACCTCCAGCATTACAGCCTACCTACCCAAAGGTGAGAGCTTCGGCTCCCGAATGGTCCCTTAAAGAGCAAAGAGCTAAGAAACCTAAAACTAATCCACCGTAAAAACGTGTCTGGTGGCCTCTGTTGGAACCTACCTGGACTCCATTAAACCTGGAAGTTTGACCTGTCTCCAACAGCTCAGGACTGAGGTTAAGTTAAAGTTTAAAAGTTTACAAATAACCTTTACAATTATGTTGTATGTTTAATCACTAGTACAATGTTGTTTTATCAGTTTAAGAATTGCACACTTGTAGTTGTAATTTAGATTATAGTGATTACTGCGGAGCAGGGTCCACCCTGCTGACCCCTGTTTCTGTTTGCTTCTCTCCCCCCCACAGGTAGCCCACACCAGGGCTCCATCACAGCGAACTATTTTCGCTAACTTTCTCTCCCTTTACCTGTTATCTGTTCCCCTTCCCCACCCACCCTTCCTAACCTAACTCTTATTAACTGACCTGATCTACCCCTTATAGTCCTCTATGCCCCCCCTTAAAATCCTAACCCACAATGTAAGAGGCCTAAACTCTCCATACAAGCGTAGCCTTTTGGCTAGATCGCTCAAATTCCACAACCCCGATGTAGCCTTCCTTCAGGAGACACATTGGTCGCTAGCCAACCCTCCTTGCACAATATCTAAAGACTATACCGTTCTTGAATACACCTCCTTCTCAAAGAAAGCCAGAGGCACAGCAATCTTAATTCACAAAAGAATAGCTTATGAACCAATCCAAGTTCTAAAAGACCCGCAATCTAGATTTCTTATTTTAACATGTAAGCTGAACCATACTGACCACACTTTAGTCTCTATTTATCTCCCTAACTCACACCAACCTAGATACCTCAAACGGATTCTACATACAGTTGACCGGATAAAACTAGGCAGAGTCCTACTAGCGGGGGACTTCAACATGACTTGGGACCCGATACTAGACAGGAAAAAACTCAACCGTACAAAACACATTACCCCTTCTGCTCAGCTCTCCCACAAGTTCAGACAAATTATTACCCATTTTTGCTACTATGATATATGGCGATCACTCCACACTAGAGATAGAGACTACACTCACTTCTCACATCCTCATAAAACATACTCCAGACTCGATTACGTCTTTTGCTCAGCAGAAACTCTTGACCAAGTCAAACACTCTAACATCTCCCTGTGCCCATGGTCTGACCATGACCTAGTCTCAGTAACTTTCCGCTCAACAGAACGACACAATGTGAGGCCCTCCTGGCGCCTCCCACATGATATCTTACAAGATGCTGCATTCAAAGAAACTCTTAGAAAAGATATCACATTTTACTGCCAAACCAATGACAACAATCAGGTTAGAGATGACACACTCTGGGGTGCGGCAAAGGCCACCTTTAGAGGTCTTATACTTAAGAGACAAGCACACCTTAAAAAACTATCTGGCCTACCCCTCTCTAAATCTCATATTGAACTACGCCGACTAGAACTCCTCAATAGACACACACCCTCAGACAGTGCCACAGCTCAAATTGTAAAGATCAAAAATCATATCAACCAGTTAGAACTAAAACGTACTCAAGCTAATTTATTCAAATTGAAACAGATTACCTACCATAAGAGTAACAAAGCAGACACTTTACTAGCTAATAAGCTTAAAAATAGAGCGAGCACCTCAAGAATTCACCAAATTCAATCTGGGAACCAGACCTACCGTAAGCCTTCAGATATTGGTGCATGTTTTGAAAAATTCTACTCAAATCTATATAATTTAGAAAAGAATGCAGGATGCAAACTAAACCCTGCCGACAATATTTGCTCCTTCCTTAGCAGCCTAAATCTCCCCTCATTGTCACCTGACGACCAAGAAACACTCTCATCCCCCTTTACCCCTAGGGAAATTAAACACGTAATAACAAGCTTAAAACCTCTCAAAGCCCCAGGCCCAGATGGCTACTCCGCAGCTTTTTACAAAGCATACACAAATGAGCTAACCTCACTACTCCTAAGATTCTTTAATCACGCTAGAGAACAGGGAAGTTTCGGTAAGGAATTCTTGGAAGCCACGGTGATAACTATTCCTAAACCACAAAAAGATCCATCTCTTTGTTCCAATTACAGGCCAATTTCCCTGATTAATTTAGATGTTAAAATTTATGCCAAATTACTAGCTACTCACATTTCTAAATTACTCCCCCAAATAAATTTAGACCAAGTAGGATTCATTCCCCATCGTGAAGGACCTGACAATACTAGGCGCCTGCTAAACATCTGCACTGAATCTACCAGACTTAATAGGCCATTCTCTGTAATCTCGTTAGATGCAGAGAAGGCTTTTGACCGCGTTCGATGGTCTTACCTATGGGAAGTCCTCAAAACCTTTGGTTTCCCAGGCCAAATTATCAAGGTGATACAGGCTCTCTACTCTACCCCCTCGGCAGTAGTTAGAGGACTAGGCTTTGTCTCGCCCCCCTTTTCAATTTCCAATGGCACCAGACAGGGGTGTCCACTTTCACCTCTTCTTTTCGCCCTTGCAATCGAACCATTAGCGGAGCAAATCAGACAAGATAAGAAAATAGATGGTATACGTCTGCATGGCACTATCCATAAAATAGCGCTCTTTGCCGACGATATAACAATATTCTCTTCAGACCCTCTATCTACATTCCCGAGGCTGAAGGAAATCTTAGACTCCTTTGGTCACATGTCCCTTTACAAATTAAATCTAGATAAAACAGAAATTTTCACCTGGGGCTTTCCCCAAGACACAGCTGACACCCTAAAGACCCAATATAGAGTACACTGCGCCAACAACTTCATCTCACACTTAGGGGTCAAGATATCGAACAATATCCCTCAGATGATCAAAGACAATTATTTGCCCCTTTTAGCCGAACTGCGCACTCTGAAAGACAAATGGGATTACACTTATATATCATGGGTAGGCAGACTAACGGCCCTTAAGATGTAATTCCTACCCAAAATAACTTATCTATTTAGATGCCTTCCTTTCCGTATTCCGGGGTATCTCCTCCATCAATTTCAGAGCGAATTCACAAAATATATATGGCAGCATAAACCCCCTAGAGTGGCACATAAAATTCTTCAAAGTCCCCTCAGTAGAGGAGGCATAGCCTCCCCTTCGATAACAAGGTATTATGAAGGAGCCATGCTCACTCACATTTCGCAATGGGGTGCGAAGGACTCTCCTAGTAAATGGAAAACCATTGAACAAGCCTCACTCCCAAACCACATATTTCTACCTGACTTGATTTGGATCCCTACCCACATACGACGGACCACAGACATTAGTAACACCATAATAAGAGAATGCCTCGCCATGTGGGATAAGCTGAGACATTATCCACATATCGCCCCGCACCCCTCACCTATCACTTCCATGACGGGTCTCCTCCGAGGCCTACCTGACTCTCTCCCTCGCGGCTGGACACGAGTAGGAATACAGACAGTAGCTGACTTTTGGGTCACTTCACCAGCTCCGCGCTACATGACACTCTCAGAAATAAAGGCTGACTTCAACCTACCCAGACATATGACATTCGAATATACGAGACTAAAGAGCTTTCTTCTCAGTTGGGGCTTCCAACCCGAATTGCACCGACCCTGAACACTCTGGGAAATGACTTGGCAACGAGGCAGCAAACTACATAGGCCCCTATCAATACACTACACCTTAATAGGAAACTCAGACTCTGAGAACAAGCTCCCTCACTTACTCAAATGGGAATCGTTTCTGAAAGTGACCGTACCCCCACAGGCATGGCAACATGTAATCTCCCTCACCAAAAAAGCACTACACTGTGTTACACTCTTCAAAACTTATTACAAACTCTTAACGCATTGGTACCTTACCCCTGCTAGACTAAACAAAATGTTTGACTCTACATCTCCTCTATGTTGGCGTAATTGTGGTAAAAAAGGAGATTCTTTACACATATGGTGGGAATGTCCCAAGTTGAGACCCTTATGGAATACTTGTTTCCGTACACTAGCGGGACTCGGTATAGCGCTTCCCACAACTCCTTCCAATGCCCTTTTACACATAGGCATTCTTAAACTACCTAAGCACCAAGCATACCTGGCAATCTATCTGTTAACAGCTACTAAAGCGACTATAGCCCAGGCATGGAAAACCAAGACGCCCCCAAAATGGTCATGCATCCTAAACTATATGGCATATATATACAACATGGAGAAACCTATTTTCTACTCCCTAAATAAGTCAGATCTGTTTGAACTAGTGTGGGCAGATTGGCAATCCTGCTACACCACTAATTGGTCCCCGAATACTAGAATAAACACACATTAGATGACCTCTGATGTCTATCCTCCGAATAAGAACTTACCTTCTACCTCTAACCCTACTATCACCCACCCCTTCTCTCCAGCCCCTTTCCCATCCCAACTAACCTACCTCTCATAATAAGAGCTACATCACGCTCACTCACCATTTTATGAATACATTCCAACCTGAAATGTTGAAATTGTTTCAAATTTTTGCTTATACACCCTGCAGGAGCCTGCGTGCTCCAAAAACATTCACTATGTTATCTCTGTAATTGAGAATATTATTTATCAATAAAAAAAATTTGAAACTTAAAAAAAACAAAAAAAAAAACAAGCATATTTATAGTACACAGAAAATTTAAAAAAAAAATGAATTTGACAGTTGTAAGTCATGAAGGAAACGTTTTGGGCTTCATGTCCCTTTAATAATAAGCATAGCCATTATGTTCTTAGTATTTGATATCAATACAGACTTCCTTGTTCTGCTTTTACCAAACGGCATTTCAGTTAAACACAAAAACAAAAAAAACACAGCTGCTAAGTATTTCTGCAGTGTTAAAGGCAGTCACCTGCTTAGGCAGGAACAGGAGAAGGCAGTGCTGCCCCGGTACCGTCTTAAGCAAGACAAAATAACTGCTTGTTGGAAGTTGACTTTGGAGCTGATGGAACATTGGAGCAGAAGAGTCTGTCCTCTGTGCTATGGCTTCCTGTCTATTAAATGAAACTTGCATGATTCAGATATTTAATTTTAAGACGCTGTTAAATTCACTTCTATTTTCTAATGTGCTTTGTTTTCTTGGTATCCCTTGTTGAAAAATAATATGCACATATACTACACTAGTGGGAGCTAGCTGCTGATTGGTGCCTGCACACATTTGTCTCTTGTGATTGGCTAACTAGATGAGTTCAGCTAGCTGCTAGTAGTGCAGTGCTTTTCCTTCAGCAAAGGATAACAAGAGAATGAAGCAAGCCAATTTGATAATAGAAGTAAATTGGAAAGTTGCTTGAAATTGTATGATCTATCTGAAATCATGAAAGAAAATGTTGGGGTTTCCTGTCCCTTTAGCTGGAATTGGGAGCCCATTACACAGAGATGAGTGGATCAGGATTGGTCAGTTAGTGGCAGATCACAGAGAATTAAAGGGACAGTCTAGTCCAAAAAAATCTTTCATGATTCAGATAGGGCATGTAGTGTTAAACAACATTCCATATTACTTTTATCACCAATTGTGCTTTGTTCTCTTGGTATTCTTAGTTGAAAGATAAACCTAGGTAGGCTCATATGCTAATTTCTTAGATCTCGAAGGCCGCCTCTTATCTGAATGCATTTTTCACCACTAGAAGGTGTTAGTTCATGTGTGTCATATAGACAACAGTGTGCTCACAAATGTGGAGTTACCTAGGAGTCAGCACTGATTGGCTAAAATGCAAGTCTGTCAAAAGAACTGAAATAAAGGGGCAGTTTGCAAAGGCTTAGATATAAGGTAATCACAGAGGTAAAAAGTATATTAATATAACTGTGTTGGTTATGCAAAACTAGGGAATTGGTATTAAAGGGATTATCTATCTTTTAAAACAATAGAAATTCTGGTGTAGACTGTCCCTTTAAGTCAAAACACTGTCAGTCTTGGTCAAGTCATAGCTTTGTTCAGTCCTCTATTGAGCAAGGTGGACGCCTTCCTCAAAAATTGTGTAGTGGTTCTTGGTGGTAGTGAAGAAGCAGAACTTGTCAAGAGGCTGAAGGAGGAGATAAAAAATCACACGCAGAGCTTCTCTATTGAATATATTTTATCAGTAAAAGCTGCAGCCAGAGGTAAAATGGTTTGAAAAGGGTTAGACCATTATTATGACCATCAAATTAAGGGAAGCAGCTGATTGTCAATTCACACTCAGTGATGTAGATAGGGGCGCTATCACTTTAAGACTTTGAGATAGAATAATGTGCAAAATATAATGCGCAAAATATAATGGTCTCAGGTGTGCAACCGCTAGACACAACCAAACATATAGATATGCAAATACAGAAAAATTGTAACATACAATAGGTACTATATGACTAAAGTCCAAAATGTATGTGTGTTTAAAATCACACAGATAAAGGCTGCTCTCCTCAGGGTAAAAGGCCGTACACTTCAGAACAAATCTATAAAAGAAGGAGAAGGCGTCACATAGCGTAATTCAGCAAGGATATTCTAGAGAACAAATCATAGATAGTATACACTCACATGTGATGAAGCGCTATAATGTAGTGCAGACTAGGCAGGCCGGATCCTCAGAGTTGTCCGGTATAACTCTCCTCTGGTGTATGCGGCAAGGACTTTAGAGTATTGTTTCATTCAACATAAGCTCTATAAGAAAAAACAATCTCCACATAGCGTAATACTGTAAACTGTGAGATGTGACAGATGATGGATCATATACACTCACTCATACTATAGCACTGTAATGTAGTGCAGACTAGGCAAACCGGATCCTCAGAGTTGTCCGTTAGAACAGCAGGGGAACTTATGGATGGGGATTCAAACTGCACACTGGTTATAGGCCCTTAAACGGATATGAAACATTTTACGTTTGTGATTCAGACAGAGCAAACCATTTTACAAAAAAAATTCCAATTTACTTTTTTAATCAAATTTGCTTAATTTCCATGATATTTTGTGTTGAAGAGATACCTAGGTAGGCATCTGGAGCACTATATGGCAGGAAGTAATGCTGCCATCTAGTGCTCTTGCATATGAATAACAATCTTGCAAAACTGCTGCCATAGAGTTCTACAGAAATGGGCCGGCTCCTAAGCTTACATCCCTGCTTTTCAACAAAAGATATCAAGAGAATGAAGTAAAATTGATAACAGAAGCACATTATAAAGTTGTATAAAATCGCCTGCTCTTTACCACTGCTGCTGCTGATTTCCTGTCTCGCTTGCCTCCCCCATCAGCAGATTCAGCTAGAGGATGATGTAGAAGTTGTTTTATTTCTTACACTCTCTCTACAGTAACACAAGAACAGACACACGCTGCCCGATCAGCAGGCACAAGTCAGCAAGCATTCTGGGAACTTCTGTTAAAGAAATGCACCAGCACTTATGCTCTAAATGACTTCAGCATTGCTGCCTTACTTTAGAGTGGGCGATGAGCTTCTGTTACAAACTGGTTGCGCTGCAAGATACAAACTGACTACTTGTGCCAGAAGAATTAGATGCATAAGTCTTGCTCAGGATACTCTACTAGTGGAGGTGACAACGGCAGAATGGGTAGTGGGTGACACTAATGCCCCTGCAGCTCCTTTTCATTGTCAGTAATTAACCTTTTACTGGGTGTCTCCTGTTTTTCATATTCGTACCCTTAGAACAGATTCACACACATTGCACCTGAGAACACATTTACATTTTACCAAATCAGAGCAAGTGAGAGCTGAATGTTTTCATGGTACAGAAAGTAGCAGATTTAAGCAGATCTATAACGTGCATTACAACACAGGACACATAAAAATAACATTCAAAACTAAGAGCTAGAAAACAAAAGAGGAAGGTTTTTGTACAGCTCTGTATCACTGTGAGAGGGGTATAACCCTGCTGACAGTAATAATCTGCTGCATCTTCTGCTTGCACTCTGCTGATTGCCAAAGTGAAATCAGTACCAGACCCAGTGCCGCTGAACCTGTCTGGGGTCCCTGTGGCTCTGCTGGTTGCTCTATAGATAAGAAGCGTTGGTGGTTGTCCTGATTTCTGTTGGTACCAGTGTAAGTTGTTGCTAATGCCAGTACTGGCTTTACATGTCATGGTGACACTTTCACCTGGTGACACAGTGACATCTGAGGACTGAGTCAGCACAATCTGTCCACAGGAACCTAAAGAATAAGCAATAAATATTTCTGATTATTAGTGGAAAAATATTTTTGTATTTATTCATTCACTGTACAAATCTACAATAGAACATAATATAAACCATCTGTAATATATAATCACAATAATCACTTACAGTGAATATAGCACAACAATAAACACAGCAGATAAGTTGGATAAAGCATCTTTGTGTTACTGAGAGAGCTCAGATACAGACTGATGTCACCTGCACAATGTAATATGTACATCAGCTGAGACTGGGGAGGAAATGGCTGGTTATGCAAAACTGCACAATGCAAATAATATCTCACTTCACTTGTCTGTTATAGATCTATTAAAAGTATAGTATAGATTTATATTACTTAGTGTGTATTGTATTTAAATGGACATGAACCCCAATTTTTTTCTTTTATTATTTAGAAAGAGCAGGCAATTTTAAACAACTTTCTAATTTACTTCTTTTATCTAATTTGCTTTATTCTCTTGATATACTGTGCTGAAAAGCATATCTAGATATGCTCAGTAGCTGCTGATTGGTTGCTGTACATAGATGCCTCATATGATTGGCTCACCCATGTGCATTGCTATTTCTTCAACAAAGGATATCTAAATAATGAAGCAAACTAGATAATAGAAGTAAATTGGAATGTTGTTTAAAATTGTATTCTCTACTTGAATCATGAAAGAAATTTTTTGGGTTTAGTGTCCCTTTAATATCTAGTTGCATCAACTTAATTAATTTGTTAATAGTTCTGTGTTGTCTGGGAAGGAAATAAGGAATTATTTAAAGGGACATGAGACCCCAGATCTTTCTTTCAGGATTCAGATACAAGATATATTTTAAACAATTTTTCAGTTTACTTCTATTATCAAATTTGCTTCATTCTATTGTTATCCTCTGTAGAAGGAGCAGTAATTTAATACTGGGAGCTAGCTAAACACATTGTAAGCCAATGACAAGAGGTATATATGTGCAGGTGCCAATCAGCAGTATGCTCTCACCTCTAGAGCCTACATAGGTATGCCTTTCAACAAAGGATAAAAAGTGAACTAAGCAAATTAGATACATTAGTTACATTGGAAAGTTGTTTACAATTGTATGCTCTATATGAATCAGTAGTAACAAAAATGAGTTTCATGTCTGTTTAATTATTAAAAATGATGCTTATTTTTGCTAATTTGTAACTGACTGGGGGACCAATCAGAATCCTTTACTAAAGGTTACAAATGCCACAGCATGGAGTCCAGCAAGGAAGAGGGGAGCTAGCTAGAGACTAACATCTACACCTCCCAGACAGAAAACAAGAGAAGAGCGCAAAACCACTCTAAGAGTAGTGATCTCCCGAACTGTTTACCCGCGAACAGTTCACGGCGAACATAGTATGTTCGCGTTCGCGGCTGTGGGCGAACACATGCGATGTTCGATCCGCCCCCTATGTGTCATCATTGAGGAAACTTTGACCCTGTATGTCACAGCCTTCTGACACATTAGAGCCAATCAACATCAGACACTCCCTCACAGACCCTCCCATCTCCTTGGCAGCAGCCATTTTAGACTCATAACGACCTTGCTTTCTTAGTGAGAGGACGTGTTGTTTTTGTGCTGCTGACATTATAGGGAAATAGATAGCTAGGCTAGTGTATTTAGTGTCCACTACAGTCCAGAAGGACTCATCTCATCTCTGCTGCAAGGACAGCACCCCAAAAAGCCCTTTTTAGGGCTATAATTCGAGCCATTTTTTTTCCCCCCGTATTTTTATTAGCATTTTCCTGGCTTTCAGCCTGTGTGTAAGGCTCACAGCATATGCTGTGATTACTGCCACCACTGATATCTGCCTAACAACATTAGTTTAAATTTAACCAACAAAAATTTGAAATTATTTTGCTAGTGTAATTTATTTTCATTTTCTATCAGGCCTGTGTCACACAGCATATACTCTGGTTTATTGCTCTGTGCCATCCACCAGTGGTCATATCCGCTTATAACATTATTTTAAATTTAAAAAAAAACTTTTAAATCATTTTGCTAGTGTAATCTAATTACATTTTCTATCAGGCCTGTGTCTGTCAGGCTCACACAGCATTAATATACTTCAGTTTTTTTCAGTATTTTGGTTAATTGCTCTGTTCCAGGCAGCCACCACTCAAATCTGCTTCACCTTATTTTAAATTTAAAAAAAAAAACGTTTACATTTTTTTGTTAGTGTAATCTAATATAATTTTCTATCAGGCCTGTGTGTTTTGCTGACTTACAGAGCATACTGTGTTTAATTGCTGCACTCCCTAGTCTATGAGTAGTGATGTCGCGAACCTAAAATTTTCAGTTCGCGAACGGCGGACTCGAACTTCTGGTATTGTTCGCGAACCCACGAACCGCGCGAACCGCCATTGAATTCAATAGGCAGGCGAACTTTAAAACCTACAAGGACTCTTTCTGGCCACAATAGTGATGAAAAAGTTGTTTCAAGGGTACTAACACCTGGACTGTTGCTTGCTGGAGGGGGATCCCTGGCAAAACTCCCATGGAAAATTACATTATTTATGCAGAGTCTGCTTTTAAGCCATAATGGGCCTAAATCAACTAACATTCCCAAAGTGGCTGTCTCAAAACATCCCGGACAGAAGATAGATTGATAGATAGGATAGATAGATATACATAGATTGATAGTTAGATAGAATCGATAGAAGAGAAATAGATAGATTTGTTAGATATATAATTACCCTGATAAAGTCTAATAATTAAACATGCGTTCTTGGACCCAACTAGGTTGTGTTAAGTAGTACTGTTCTTCGCACTTTCAGCCCTGTAACTCCCCCTATTGGTGGAGGTCTATATGGCGGTTATGATTACCCTGACAAAGTATAACAACAAGACATGTGGTCTGGGACCCATGGTAATTTTGTTGTGTTAAGTAAAACTTTTCTTATCACTTGAATCCCTCTTACCCCCCCCCTTTTGTTGGAGCTCTATATGGCCTGCATGATTAGCCTGACAAAGTATAATAATAAAACATCTGGTCTTGGACCCATGGTAATTAGGTTGTGTTTATAACTGTAATCCCTGTTACTCCCCCTATCAAGGGAGGTCTATATGGCCTGCATGATTACCCTGACAAAGTATAACATCAAGACACACGGTGTTGGACCCATGATAATTAGCTTATGTTAATTAGTACTTTTCTTAGCACTTTAATCCCTGTTCCCCCCCCTATCGGGGGTGTTCTATATGGCCTCCCTGATTACCTTGAAAAAATATAATAATAAGACATGCGGTCTGGTACCCATTTTAACTAGGTTGTGTTTTAAGTACTACCATTCTTAGCACTTTAATCTCTGTAAATCCCCCTATTTGGTGAGGTCTATACGGCCTGGATGATTACCCATACAAAATATAATAATAAGACATCTGCTCTTGGTCTGCGACCCATGGTAACTATGTTGTGTTAATTAGTAATGTCCTTCGCATTTTAATAGCTGTTACTCATACTCACCCTATCGGTGGAGGTCTATATGGCCTGCATGATTACCCTTACAAAATATAATAACCAAACATATGCTCTGGGACCCATGGTAAGTAGGTTGTGTTATGTAGTACTGTTCTTTGCAGTTTAATACCTGTTACAACACCAAATGGTGGCAGGTCTATCTGGCCTTCATGATTAGCTGCACCCAAACCCCAAAAAAAGCTGAGTGGTCTTAGACTAACACCCATGGCTAACTCGGTTGTTTCAATTAGTACTATTCTTAGCACTTTCCTCCCTGTTACGGGTGGTCTACATGGCCATCATGATTAGCCGAACAAAATACTACAATCCAACCTTTGCTCAGTCTTCATAGGCCCTTCATTGTCTGTATTTTGATAGTACAATTCTTATTATTTTTATAGCTGATACAACACCGAATGGTGGCAGCTCTATATGGCCTGCATGATTAGCCGCACCCAATACAAAAATAAATCCAAGCGGTCTTGGATTAACACCCATGGCTAACTCTGTTGTTTCAAGTAGTACTATTCTTAGCACTTTCATCTCATCATCCCTGTTACTTCCAGGACTCTCGGTGGTGGTCTACATGGCCATCATGATTAGCCTAACCAAATACTACAATCCAACCTTGGCTCTGTCTTCATAAGGCCCTTCATTGGCTGTATTTTGGTAGTACTGTTCTTATAAGTTTAATACCTGATACAACACCGAATGGTAGCAGCTCTATATGGCCTGCATGAATAGCCTCACCCAAAGCCAAAAAAAAGCCAAGCGATCTTGCACTAACACCCATGGCTAACTCTGTTGTTTCAAGTTCTACTATTCTTAGCTCTTTCATCTCATCCCTGTTACTTCCAGGACTCTCAGTGGTGGTGGTCTACATGGCCATCATGATTACCCTCACCAAAATATAACAACAATACGTGCGTACAGGGAACCATGGTAAGCTTACTTCCTTTTGCAAAATCGAGTATAACAGTTGCAGGCAGAGGTTCTGAGCCGGCATTATGGCTGCACCTCTCCCTAAAAGAGGCATGCGTTACATAGTCTGTGGGCATGTATGCAAAGAGCTGGCCTGCCTAAATAGAGGAGCAAGGCTGTACAGGTTGTTCTCCTTCAGCCGTTTTATACGCTGTCCCACGGCCATGACCCTCAACAACCACAACAGAATGAAACACCACATATGCCATCCTTTTGAACAACAGAGTACAGGTATGGCATTGATTTTAGTTACACTGCGATATTTATTATGAACCGTGAAATTGAAAACAAAAACATGATTGGACACCAAGTACAGTACAGGTCGTTCTCCTTTGGCCTTTTTAGAATAGTGTTCCAGACCCCCAACAAAAACAACAGCAGGAAAGAGGACATATGGCATCCTTTTGAACAATAGATGACAGGTAAGGCATAGATTTTACAAAGCCATAGATAATTTTTTTGCAACTGTGAAATAAAAAAAAACATTGATTGGACACCCAGCACACTTCTTTATCCTTAGGCCTTTTTATAAGAGGCTCCCAGAGCCTCAACTGAAACAATAGCATGAAAGAGGACATATGGCATCCTTGTGAACAATTGATTACAGTTAAGGCATTGATTTTAGAATCCCAGAGATTATTTATATGACCCGGGAAATAGAAAAAAACATTGATTGGACGCCCAGTACACTTCTTTATCCTTAGGCCTTTTTATAAGAGGCTCCCGGAGCCTCAACAGAAAAAACATTATGAAAGAGGACATATGTCATCCTTTTGAATAATAGATTACAGGAAAGGCATTGATTTTAGAAACCCAGAGATCATTAGTTGCAACCGGGAAATAGAAAAAAACATTGATTAGACACCCAGTACACTTATTTATTCTTAGGCCTTTTTAATAAGAGGGTCCCGGAGCCTCAACCGAAACAACAGCATGAAAGAGGACATATGTCATCCTTTTGAATAATAGATTACAGGAAAGGCATTGATTTTAGAATCCCAGAGATCATTTATATGACCCGGGAAATAGAAAAAAACATTGATTAGACACCCAGTACACTTATTTATCCTCAGGCCTTTTTAATAAGAGGGTCCCGGAGCCTCAACCAAAACAACAGCATGAAAGAGGACATATGGCATCCATTTGAATAATAGATTACAGGAAAGGCATTGATTTTAGAAACCCAGAGATCATTAGTTTCAACCGGGAAATAGAAAAAAACATTGATTAGACACCCAGTACACTTATTTATCCTCAGGCCTTTTTAATAAGAGGGCCCCGGAGCCTCAACCAAAACAACAGCATGAAAGAGGACATATGGCATCCATTTGAATAATAGATTACAGGAAAGGCATTGATTTTAGAAACCCAGAGATCATTAGTTGCAACCGGGAAATAGAAAAAAACATTGATTAGACACCCAGTACACTTATTTATCCTTAGGCCTTTTTAATATAAGGGTCCCGGAGCCTCAACCGAAACAACAGCATGAAAGAGGACATATGTCATCCTTTTGAATAATAGATTACAGGAAAGGCATTGATTTTAGAATCCCAGAGATCATTTATAAGACCCTGGAAATAGAAAAAAACATTGATTAGACACCCAGTACACTTCTTTATCCTTAGGCCTTTTTATAAGAGGCTCCCGGAGCCTCAACAGAAAAAACATTATGAAAGAGGACATATGTCATCCTTTTGAATAATAGATTACAGGAAAGGCATTGATTTTAGAAACCCAGAGATCATTAGTTGCAACCGGGAAATAGAAAAAAAACATTGATTAGACACCCAGTACACTTATTTATCCTTAGGCCTTTTTAATAAGAGGGTCCCGGAGCCTCAACCGAAACAACAGCATGAAAGAGGACATATGTCATCCTTTTGAATAATAGATTACAGGAAAGGCATTGATTTTAGAATCCCAGAGATCATTTATATGACCCGGGAAATAGAAAAAAACATTGATTAGACACCCAGTACACTTATTTATCCTCAGGCCTTTTTAATAAGAGGGTCCCGGAGCCTCAACTGAAACAACAGCATGAAAGAGGACATATGTCATCCTTTTGAATAATAGATTACAGGAAAGGCATTGATTTTAGAATCCCAGAGATCATTTATATGACCCGGGAAATAGAAAAAAACATTGGAAGGCAGTAGAAAAGTGCAATTCTAGGGCACAAGCAAACTGAGGATTAAGATCATCAACAATCAAGAATTTTTTAATTTTAATTAGTAACTATACTGTGACAAAAAATTATGATTGGTATAAATAGTTGGCAAGACAGCCTGGCACAAAAGGCTGGCAGGCAGGAGGTAGATGCAATTCAAGGACATCAGGATTACTGACAATCAAAACAGTGATGATTGACAATTTTTGCAATACTGTTAAAAGAAATTTGATTTCTGGCAATAATTGGCTAGGTGGGCCTAGCACAAAGCAGGCTTCAAGGCAGGAGGAAAGTGAAATTCAATGGCACCAGCAAACTGAGGATTCACAACTATTACCAAAAATTTAAATGTTTAATTATTAAGAATACTGGGACAACAAATATGATTGGTGTATATATTTCAAGTAGGCCTGGCACACAGGCTTGGAAGGCAGTAGAAAAGTGCAATTCTAGGGCACGAGCAAACTGAGGATTAAGATCAACAATCAAAATTTTTTTAATTTTAATTGGTAACTATACTGTCTGTGACAACAATTATGATTGGTGTAAATAGTTGGCTAGATGGCCTGGCACAAAAGGCTGGCAGGCAGGAGGTAAATGCAATTCAAGGACACTAGGAGACTGAATACTTACAGTCAAAACAGTGATGATTGACAATTTTTGCAATACTGTTTAAAGAAATATGATTGCTGGCAATAATTGGCTAGGTGGGCCTGGCACACAGGCTGCAAGGCAGGAGGAAAGTGCAATTCAATGGCACGAGCAAACTGTGGGTTCACAACAACTATTACCAAAAATTTTAATTTTTAATTATTAAGAATACTGTGACAACAAATATGATTGGTGTAAATATTTTTCAAGTAGGCCTGGCACACAGGCTTGGAAGGCAGTAGAAAAGTGCAATTCTAGGGCACAAGCAAACTGAGGATTAAGATCATCAACAATCAAGAATTTTTTAATTTTAATTAGTAACTATACTGTGACAAAAAATTATGATTGGTGTAAATAGTTTGCAAGACGGCCTGGCACAAAGGGCTGGCAGGCAGGATGTAGATGCAATTCAAGGACACTAGGAGACTGATTACTGACAGTCAAAACAGTAATGATTGACAATATTTGCAATACTGTTAAAAGAAATATGATTGCTGGCAATAATTGGCTAGGTGGGCCTAGCACACAGCAGGCTGCAAGGCAGGAGGAAAGTGCAATTCAATGGCACCAGCAAACTGAGGATTCACAACAACTATTACCAAAAAATTTAATTTTTAATTATTAAGAATACTGTGACAACAAATATGATTGGTGTAAATATTTTGAAAGTAGGCCTGGCACACAGGCTTGGAAGGCAGTAGAAAAGTATAATTCTAGGGCACGAGCAAACTGAGGATTAAGATCAACAATCAAGAATTTTTTAATTTTAATTAGTAACTGTACTGTGACAACAATTATGATTGGTGTAAATAGTTGGCAAGATGGCCTGGCACAAAAGGCTACCAGGCAGGAGGTAAATGCAATTCAAGGACACTAGGAGACTGATTACTGACAGTCAAAACAGTGATGATTGACAATTTTTGCAATACTGTTAAAAGAAATATGATTGCTGGCAATAATTGGCTAGGTGGGCCTAGCACACAGCAGGCTGCAAGGCAGGAGGAAAGTGCAATTCAATGGCACCAGCAAACTGAGGATTCACAACAACTATTACCAAAAAAAATTATTTTTAATTATTAAGAATACTGTGACAACAAATATGATTGGTGTAAATATTTTTCAAGTAGGCCTGGCAATTTTTTAATTTTAATTAGTAACTATACTGTCTGTGACAACAGTTATGATTGGTGTAAATAGTTGGCTAGACGGCCTGGCACAAAAGGCTGGCAGTGGCAGGCAGGAGGTAAATGCAATTCAATGGCACTAGGAGACTGAATATTTTCAGTCCAAAAAATTATGATTTTTATTTTTTTATATACTGTTACAAGAATTATGATTGGTGCCACTAATTGGCTAGTTGGGCCTGGCACACAGGCTGGCAGATATGAGTCCTGGATGGTAGGTAGGGCAGCAATTTAACACAGTATGCTGTGTAAGTGACAAAAACACAGGCCTGATAGAAAATTAAGTTAGATTACACTAGCAAAATATTTTAAAATTTTAGATTTTAATATTAAAATTATGTTAAGAAGTGCAATGCACATATGACTCTATGAGTGGTCACACTGGCTGGCTGCTACGTAGGGCAGCAATTAACAACAGTATGCTGTATAAGTCAGATAGACAGTTAGACACAGGCCTGATAGAAAATAAAATTAGATTACACTAGCATAATGATTTAAAGACTTTTTTTGGGGAATTTAAAGAAAAAGGTTAAGCACATACATATGAGTCATGGCTGATAGCCTTGGAAGGGCAGCTATTAAAAACAGTAGGCTCTGTAAGTCAGATACACACACGCCTGATAGAAAATACTATTAGATTACACTAGAAAAATGATTTAAATTATTTTTTTGGGGGGGAAATTAAAAAAAGGTTAAACACATATGAGTCGTGGCTCATAGACTAGGGAGGGCAGCAAGTAAACACAGTAGGCTCTGTATGTCAGCAATTACACTATCAAAGAAATTTAAACTTTTTTTTTTTATATATTAAAATTAAGGTGAAGAAGAATAGATATGAGTGCTGGGTGGCTGCCTGGCACAGACCAATTAACCAAAAGACTGAAAAAAAATGAGGTATATTAATGCTGAGTGAGCCTGACAGACACAAGCCTGATAGTAAATGTAATTAGATTACACTAGCAAAATATTTTTTTTTTTTTAATTTAAAATAATGTTATAAACGGATATTAACACTGGTGGCTGCTGGCTGGCACAGAGCAATGAACCAGAGTATATGCTGTGTGACACTGGCCTGATAGAAAAAAAAAAAAAAAATAGCAAAATAATTAAATTTTTTGGTTAGTTAAATTTAAACTAATGTTGTTAGGGAGATATCAGTGGTGGCAGTAATCACAGCATATGCTGTGAGCCTTAAACACACAGCCTGAAAGTCAGGCAAATGCTAATAAAAAAAAACGAAAAAAAAAACAACAAAAAAACGGCACGAAATATAGCCCTAAAAAGGGCTTTTTGGGGTGCTGTGCTTGCAGCAGAGATGAGTGGAGTCCTTCTGGACTGTAAATACACTAGCCTAGCTATGTTTTTCCTATTAATACCAGGAGCAAAAACACAACACGTCCTCTCATTAAGAAAGCAAGGTCGTTATGAGTCTAAAATGGAGGATTCCGAGTAGCTGGGAGGGTCTGTGAGGGAGTGTCTGATGTTGATTGGCTCTAATGTGTCAGGCGGCTGTGACATAAAGGGTCAAAGTTTCTTCAATGATGACACATGGGGGCGGATCGAACATCGGCATGTGTTCGCCCACAAACGCGAACGCGAACAAGCTATGTTCGCTGTGAACCGTTTGCGACTCATATGTGTTTAACCTTTTTTTAAATTCCCCCCCCCCCAAAAAAATTAAATCATTTTTCTAGTGTAATCTAATTGTATTTTCTATCAGGCGTGTGTGTATCTGACTTACAGAGCCTACTGTTTTTAATAGCTGCCCTTCCAAGGCTATCAGCCACGACTCATATGTGCTTAACATTTTTCTTTAAATTCCCCAAAAAAATCTTTAAATCATTATGCTAGTGTAATCTAATTTTATTTTCTATCAGGCCTGTGTCCAACTGTCTATCTGACCTACAGAGCATACTGTTGTTAATTGCTGCCCTACGTAGCAGCCAGCCAGTGCGACCACTCATATGTGCACTTCTTAACATTATTTTAATATTAAAATATAAAATTTTAAATTATTTTGCTAGTGTAATCTAACTTAATTTTCTATCAGGCCTGTGTTTTTCTCACTTACACAGCATACTGTGTTTAATTGCTGCCCTACCTACCAGCCACAACTCATATCTGCCAGCCTGTGTGCCAGGCCCTACTAGCCAATTAGTGCCACCAATCATAGTTGTTGTAACATTATTGAAAACATTGTAAATCATCACTTTTTTGACTGTGAATCTGCAGTCTAGTAGTGCCATTGAATTGCAGTTCCCTCCTGCCTGCCAGCCTGTGTGCCAGGCCCAACTAGCCAATTAGTGCCACCAATCATAGTTGTTGTAACAGTATTGTTAATCTTTAAAATTACAAATTGTTCGATTGTGATTCATCAGTTTGCTCGTGCCATTGAATTGCACTTTCCTCCTGCCTGCCAGCCTGTGTGCCAGGCCCAACTAGCCAATTAGTGCCACCAATCATATTTCTTGTAACAGTATATAAAAAAAATTTAAATCATAATTTTTTTGACTGCAAATCTTCAGTCTCCTAGTGCCATTGAATTGCAGTTTCCTCCTGCCTGCCAGCCTGTGTGCCAGGCCGAAACTAGCCAATTAGTGCCACCAATCATAGTTGTTGTAACATTATTGTTAATATTTAAAATTAAACATTGTTCGATTGTGAATCATCATTTTGCTTGTGCCATTGAATTGCACTTTCCTCCTGCCTGCCAGCCTGTGTGCCAGGCCCAACTAGCCAATTAGTGCCACCAATCATATTTCCTGTAACAGTATATAAAAAAATTTAAATCATAATTTTTTTTACTGCAAATCTTCAGTCTCCTAGTGCCATTGAATTGCAGTTTCCTCCTGCCTGGCAGCCTGTGTGCCAGTCCCAACTAGCCAATTAGTGCCACCAATCATAGTTGTTTAAACAGTATTGAAAAAATTGTAAATCATCACTTTTTTTGACTGTGAATCTGTAGTCTAGTAGTGCCATTGAATTGCAGTTCCCTCCTGCCTGCCAGCCTGTGTGCCAAGCCGACTTGCCAACTAGTTACACCAATCATATTTATTGTCACAGTATTGTTATTATTTAAAATAAAACATTTTTGATTGTTATTCTGAATCCTCAGTTTTCTCGTGCCATTGAATTGCACTTTCCTCCTGCCTGCCAGCCTGTGTGCCAGGTCCAACTAGCCAAGTAGTGCTAGCAATCATATTTCTTTTAACAGTCTTGAAAAACTTGTAAATCATCACTGTTTTGACTGTGAATCTGCAGTCTCCTAGTGCCCTTGAATTGCATTTTCCTCCTGCCTGCCAGCCTGTGTGCCAGGCCGACTTGCCAACTAGTTACACCAATCATATTTGTTGTCACAGTATTGTTAATAATTTAAATTAAAAATGTTTTGATTGTTATTCTGAATCCTCAGTTTGCTCGTGCCATTGAATTGCACTTTCCTCCTGCCTGCCAGCCAGTGTGCCAGGCCGACTTGCCAACTATTTACACCAATCATAATTGTTGTCACAGTATTGTTAATAATTAAAATTAAAAAAAATTTGATTGTTATTCTGAATCCTCAGTTTTCTCGTGCCCTTGAATTGCATTTTCCTCCTGCCTGCCAGCCTGTGTGCCAGGCCGACTTGCCAACTAGTTACACCAATCATATTTGTTGTCACAGTATTGTTAATAATTTAAATTAAAAATGTTTTGATTGTTATTCTGAATCCTCAGTTTGCTCGTGCCATTGAATTGCACTTTCCTCCTGCCTGCCAGCCAGTGTGCCAGGCCGACTTGCCAACTATTTACACCAATCATAATTGTTGTCACAGTATTGTTAATAATTAAAATTAAAAAAAATTTGATTGTTATTCTGAATCCTCAGTTTTCTCGTGCCATTGAATTGCATTTCCCTCCTGCCTGCCAGCCTGTGTGCCAGGCCCAACTAGCCAATTAGTGCCAGCAATCATATTTCTTTTAACAGTATTGAAAAAAATTGTCAATCATCACTGTTTTGACTGTCAATCTGCAGTCTACTAGTGTCCTTGAATTGCATTTTCCTCCTGCCTGCCAGCCTGTGTGCCAGGCCGACTTGCCAACTAGTTACACCAATCTTATTTGTTGTCACAGTATTGTTAATAATTAAAATAAAAAAAATTGTGATTGTTATTCTGAATCCTCAGTTTTCTCGTGCCATTGAATTGCACTTTCCTCCTGCCTGCCAGCCTGTGTGCCAGGCCCAAATAGCCAATTAGTGCCAGCAATCATATTTCTTTTAACAGTATTGAAAAAATTGTCAATCATCACTGTTTTGACTGTCAATCTGCAGTCTACTAGTGTCCTCGAATTGCATTTTCCTCCTGCCAAAAATTTTGATTGTTGTTCTGAATCCTCAGTTTGCTCGTGCCATTGAATTGCACTTTCCTCCTGCCTGCCAGCCTGTGTGCCAGGCCCAAATAGCCAATTAGTGCCAGCAATCATATTTCTTTTAACAGTATTGAAAAAATTGTCAATCATCACTGTTTTGACTGTCAATCTGCAGTCTACTAGTGTCCTCAAATTGCATTTTCCTCCTGCCTGCCAGCCTGTGTGCCAGGCCGACTTGCCAACTAGTTACACCAATCTTATTTGTTGTCACAGTATTGTTAATAATTAAAATTAAAAATTTTTGGATTGTTATTTTGAATCCTCAGTTTGCTCGTGCCATTGAATTGCACTTTCCTCCTGCCTGCCAGCCTGTGTGCCAGGCCCAACTAGCCAATTAGTGCCAGCAATCATATTTCTTTTAACAGTATTGCAAAAATTGTCAATCATCACTGTTTTGACTGTCAATCTGCAGTCTACTAGTGTCCTTGAATTGCATTTTCCTCCTGCCTGCCAGCCTTTGTGCCAGGCTGACTTGCCAACTAGTTACACCAATCTTATTTGTTGTCACAGTATTGTTAATAATTAAAATTAAAAAAATTTGGATTGTTATTCTGAATCCTCAGTTTGCTCGTGCCATTGAATTGCACTTTCCTCCTGCCTGCCAGCCTGTGTGCCAGGCCGACTTTCCAACTATTTACACCAATCATATTTGTTGTCACAGTATTGTTAATAATTAAAATTAAAAAAGTTTTGATTGTTATTCTGAATCCTCAGTTTTCTCGTGCCATTGAATTGCACTTTCCTCCTGCCTACCAGCCTGTGTGCCAGGCCCAACTAGCCAATTAGTGTCAGCAATCATATTTCTTTTAACAGTATTGCAATAATTGTCAATCATCACTGTTTTGACTGTCAATCTGCAGTCTACTAGTGTCCTTGAATTGCATTTTCCTCCTGCCTGCCAGCCTGTGTGCCAGGCCGACTTGCCAACTAGTTACACCAATCTTATTTGTTGTCACAGTATTGTTAATAATTAAAATTAAACATTTTTTGATTATTATTCTGAATCCTCTGTTTGCTCGTGCCATTGAATTGCACTTTCCTCCTGCCTGCCAGCCTGTGTGCCAGGCCCAACTAGCCAATTAGTGCCAGCAATCATATTTCTTTTAACAGTATTGAAAAAATTGTCAATCATCACTGTTTTGACTGTCAATCTGCAGTCTACTAGTGTCCTCGAATTGCATTTTCCTCCTGCCTACCAGCCTGTGTGCCAGGCCGACTTGCCAACTAGTTACACCAATCTTATTTGTTGTCACAGTATTGTTCATAATTAAAATTAAAATTTTTTTTATTGTTATTCTGAATCCTCAGTTTGCTCATGCCATTGAATTGCACTTTCCTCCTGCCTGCCAGCCTGTGTGCCAGGCCGTCTTGCCAACTATTTACACCAATCATAATTGTTGTCACAGTATTGTTAATAATTAAAATTAAATTTTTTTTGATTGTTGTTCTGAATCCTCAGTTTGCTCGTGCCATTGAATTGCACTTCCTCCTGCCTGCCAGCCTGTGTGCCAGGCCCAACTAGCCAATTAGTGCCAGCAATCATATTTCTTTTAACAGTATTGCAAAAATTGTCAATCATCACTGTTTTGACTGTCAATCTGCAGTCTACTAGTGTCCTTGAATTGCATTTTCCTCCTGCCTGCCAGCCTGTGTGCCAGGCCGACTTGCCAACTAGTTACACCAATCTTATTTCTTGTCACAGTATTGTTAATAATTAAAATAAAAAAAAATTTGATTGTTATTCTGAATCCTCAGTTTGCTCGTGCCATTGAATTGCACTTTCCTCCTGCCTGCCAGCCTGTGTGCCAGGCCCAAATAGCCAATTAGTGCCAGCAATCATATTTCTTTTAACAGTATTGAAAAAATTGTCAATCATCACTGTTTTGACTGTCAATCTGCAGTCTACTAGTGTCCTCAAATTGCATTTTCCTCCTGCCTGCCAGCCTGTGTGCCAGGCCGACTTGCCAACTAGTTACACCAATCTTATTTGTTGTCACAGTATTGTTAATAATTAAAATAAAAAAAATTGTGATTGTTATTCTGAATCCTCAGTTTTCTCGTGCCATTGAATTGCATTTTCCTCCTGCCTGCCAGCCTGTGTGCCAGGCCCAAATAGCCAATTAGTGCCAGCAATCATATTTCTTTTAACAGTATTGAAAAAATTGTCAATCATCACTGTTTTGACTGTCAATCTGCAGTCTACTAGTGTCCTCAAATTGCATTTTCCTCCTGCCTGCCAGCCTGTGTGCCAGGCCGACTTGCCAACTAGTTACACCAATCTTATTTGTTGTCACAGTATTGCTAATAATTAAAATTAAAAAATTTTGGATTGTTATTTTGAATCCTCAGTTTGCTCGTGCCATTGAATTGCACTTTCCTCCTGCCTGCCAGCCTGTGTGCCAGGCCCAACTAGCCAATTAGTGACAGCAATCATATTTCTTTTAACAGTATTGCAAAAATTGTCAATCATCACTGTTTTGACTGTCAATCTGCAGTCTACTAGTGTCCTTGAATTGCATTTTCCTCCTGCCTGCCAGCCTTTGTGCCAGGCCGACTTGCCAACTAGTTACACCAATCTTATTTGTTGTCACAGTATTGTTAATAATTAAAATTAAAAAAATTTGGATTGTTATTCTGAATCCTCAGTTTGCTCGTGCCATTGAATTGCACTTTCCTCCTGCCTGCCAGCCTGTGTGCCAGGCCGACTTTCCAACTATTTACACCAATCATATTTGTTGTCACAGTATTGTTAATAATTAAAATTAAAAAAGTTTTGATTGTTATTCTGAATCCTCAGTTTTCTCGTGCCATTGAATTGCACTTTCCTCCTGCCTACCAGCCTGTGTGCCAGGCCCAACTAGCCAATTAGTGCCAGCAATCATATTTCTTTTAACAGTATTGCAATAATTGTCAATCATCACTGTTTTGACTGTCAATCTGCAGTCTACTAGTGTCCTTGAATTGCATTTTCCTCCTGCCTGCCAGCCTGTGTGCCAGGCCGACTTGCCAACTAGTTACACCAATCTTATTTGTTGTCACAGTATTGTTAATAATTAAAATTAAACATTTTTTGATTGTTATTCTGAATCCTCTGTTTGCTCGTGCCATTGAATTTCACTTTCCTCCTGCCTGCCAGCCTGTGTGCCAGGCCCAACTAGCCAATTAGTGCCAGCAATCATATTTCTTTTAACAGTATTGAAAAAATTGTCAATCATCACTGTTTTGACTGTCAATCTACAGTCTACTAGTGTCCTCAAATTGCATTTTCCTCCTGCCTACCAGCCTGTGTGCCAGGCCGACTTGCCAACTAGTTACACCAATCTTATTTGTTGTCACAGTATTGTTAATAATTAAAATTAAAAAATTTTTTATTGTTATTCTGAATCCTCAGTTTGCTCATGCCATTGAATTGCACTTTCCTCCTGCCTGCCAGCCTGTGTGCCAGGCCGTCTTGCCAACTATTTACACCAATCATAATTGTTGTCACAGTATTGTTAATAATTAAAATTAAATTTTTTTTGATTGTTGTTCTGAATCCTCAGTTTGCTCGTGCCATTGAATTGCACTTCCTCCTGCCTGCCAGCCTGTGTGCCAGGCCCAACTAGCCAATTAGTGCCAGCAATCATATTTCTTTTAACAGTATTGCAAAAATTGTCAATCATCACTGTTTTGACTGTCAATCTGCAGTCTACTAGTGTCCTTGAATTGCATTTTCCTCCTGCCTGCCAGCCTGTGTGCCAGGCCGACTTGCCAACTAGTTACACCAATCTTATTTCTTGTCACAGTATTGTTAATAATTAAAATAAAAAAAATTTGATTGTTATTCTGAATCCTCAGTTTGCTCGTGCCATTGAATTGCACTTTCCTCCTGCCTGCCAGTCTGTGTGCCAGGCCCAAATAGCCAATTAGTGCCAGCAATCATATTTCTTTTAACAGTATTGAAAAAATTGTCAATCATCACTGTTTTGACTGTCAATCTGCAGTCTACTAGTGTCCTCAAATTGCATTTTCCTCCTGCCTGCCAGCCTGTGTGCCAGGCCGACTTGCCAACTAGTTACACCAATCTTATTTGTTGTCACAGTATTGTTAATAATTAAAATTAAAAAATTTTGGATTGTTATTCTGAATCCTCAGTTTGCTCGTGCCATTGAATTGCACTTTCCTCCTGCCTGCCAGCCTGTGTGCCAGGCCGACTTTCCAACTATTTACACCAATCATATTTGTTGTCAGAGTATTGATAATAATTAAAATTAAAAAAGTTTTGATTGTTATTCTGAATCCTCAGTTTTCTCGTACCATTGAATTGCACTTTCCTCCTGCCTACCAGCCTGTGTGCCAGGCCCAACTAGCCAATTAGTGCCAGCAATCATATTTCTTTTAACAGTATTGCAATAATTGTCAATCATCACTGTTTTGACTGTCAATCTGCAGTCTACTAGTGTCCTTGAATTGCATTTTCCTCCTGCCTGCCAGCCTGTGTGCCAGGCCGACTTGCCAACTAGTTACACTAATCTTATTTGTTGTCACAGTATTGTTAATAATTAAAATTAAAAATTTTTTTATTGTTATTCTGAATCCTCAGTTTGCTCGTGCCATTGAATTTCACTTTCCTCCTGCCTGCCAGCCTGTGTGCCAGGCCCAACTAGCCAATTAGTGCCAGCAATCATATTTCTTTTAACAGTATTGAAAAAATTGTCAATCATCACTGTTTTGACTGTCAATCTGCAGTCTACTAGTGTCCTCGAATTGCATTTTCCTCCTGCCTACCAGCCTGTGTGCCAGGCCGACTTGCCAACTAGTTACACTAATCTTATTTGTTGTCACAGTATTGTTAATAATTAAAATTAAAATTTTTTTTATTGTTATTCTGAATCCTCAGTTTGCTCATGCCATTGAATTGCACTTTCCTCCTGCCTGCCAGCCTGTGTGCCAGGCTGTCTTGCCAACTATTTACACCAATCATAATTGTTGTCACAGTATTGTTAATAATTAAAATTAAAAAAAATTTGATTGTTGCTCTGAATCCTCAGTTTGCTCGTGCCATTGAATTGCACTTCCTCCTGCCTGCCAGCCTGTGTGCCAGGCCCAACTAGCCAATTAGTGCCAGCAATCATATTTCTTTTAACAGTATTGCAAAAATTGTCAATCATCACTGTTTTGACTGTCAATCTGCAGTCTACTAGTGTCCTTGAATTGCATTTTCCTCCTGCCTGCCAGCCTGTGTGCCAGGCCGACTTGCCAACTAGTTACACCAATCTTATTTCTTGTCACAGTATTGTTAATAATTAAAATAAAAAAAAATTTGATTGTTATTCTGAATCCTCAGTTTGCTCGTGCCATTGAATTGCACTTTCCTCCTGCCTGCCAGCCTGTGTGCCAGGCCCAAATAGCCAATTAGTGCCAGCAATCATATTTCTTTTAACAGTATTGAAAAAATTGTCAATCATCACTGTTTTGACTGTCAATCTGCAGTCAATTAGTGTCCTCGAATTGCATTTTCCTCCTGCCTGCCAGCCTGTGTGCCAGGCCGACTTGCCAACTAGTTACACCAATCTTATTTGTTGTCACAGTATTGTTAATAATTAAAATCAAAAAATTTTGGATTGTTAATCTGAATCCTCAGTTTGCTCGTGCCATTGAATTGCACTTTCCTCCTGCCTGCCAGCCTGTGTGCCAGGCCGTCTTGCCAACTATTTACACCAATCTTAATTGTTGTCACAGTATTGTTAATAATTAAAATTATTAAAAATTTAGATTGTTGTTCTGAATCCTAAGTTTGCTCGTGCCATTGAATTGCACTTTCCTCCTGCCTGCCAGCCTGTGTGCCAGGCCCAACTAGCCAATTAGTGCCAGCAATCATATTTCTTTTAACAGTATTGCAAAAATTGTCAATCATCACTGTTTTGACTGTCAATCTGCAGTCTACTAGTGTCTTTGAATTGCATTTTCCTCCTGCCTGCCAGCCTGTGCGCCAGGCCGACTTGCCAACTAGTTACACCAATCTTATTTGTTGTCACAGTATTGTTAATAATTAAAATTAAAAAAATTTGGATTGTTATTCTGAATCCTCAGTTTGCTCATGCCATTGAATTGCACTTTCCTCATGCCTGCCAGCCTGTGTGCCAGGCCGACTTTCCAACTATTTAAACCAATCATATTTGTTGTCACAGTATTGATAATAATTAAAATTAAAAAAAATTTGATTGTTATTCTGAATCCTCAGTTTTCTCGTGCCATTGAATTGCACTTTCCTCCTGCCTGCCAGCCTGTGTGCCAGGCACAACTAGCCAATTAGTGCCAGCAATCATATTTCTTTTAACAGTATTGGAAAAATTGTCACACATCACTATTTTGACTGTCAATCTGCAGTCTACTAGTGTCCTTGAATTGCATTTTCCTCCTGCCTGCCAGCCTGTGCGCCAGGCCGACTTGCCAAATAGTTACACCAATCTTATTTATTGTCACAGTATTGTTAATAATTAAAATTAAAAAAGTTTTGATTGTTATTCTGAATCCTCAGTTTTCTCGTGCCATTGAATTGCACTTTCCTCCTGCCTACCAGCCTGTGTGCCAGGCCCAACTAGCCAATTAGTGCCAGCAATCATATTTCTTTTAACAGTATTGCAATAATTGTCAATCATCACTGTTTTGACTGTCAATCTGCAGTCTACTAGTGTCCTTGAATTGCATTTTCCTCCTGCCTGCCAGCCTGTGTGCCAGGCCGACTTGCCAACTAGTTACACCAATCTTATTTGTTGTCACAGTATTGTTAATAATTAAAATTAAACATTTTTTGATTGTTATTCTGAATCCTCTGTTTGCTCGTGCCATTGAATTGCACTTTCCTCCTGCCTGCCAGCCTGTGTGCCAGGCCCAACTAGCCAATTAGTGCCAGCAATCATATTTCTTTTAACAGTATTGAAAAAATTGTCAATCATCACTGTTTTGACTGTCAATCTACAGTCTACTAGTGTCCTCGAATTGCATTTTCCTCCTGCCTACCAGCCTGTGTGCCAGGCCGACTTGCCAACTAGTTACACCAATCTTATTTGTTGTCACAGTATTGTTAATAATTAAAATTAAAAATTTTTTTATTGTTATTCTGAATCCTCAGTTTGCTCATGCCATTGAATTGCACTTTCCTCCTGCCTGCCAGCCTGTGTGCCAGGCCGTCTTGCCAACTATTTACACCAATCATAATTGTTGTCACAGTATTGTTAATAATTAAAATTAAATTTTTATTGATTGTTGTTCTGAATCCTCAGTTTGCTCGTGCCATTGAATTGCACTTCCTCCTGCCTGCCAGCCTGTGTGCCAGGCCCAACTAGCCAATTAGTGCCAGCAATCATATTTCTTTTAACAGTATTGCAAAAATTGTCAATCATCACTGTTTTGACTGTCAATCTGCAGTCTACTAGTGTCCTTGAATTGCATTTTCCTCCTGCCTGCCAGCCTGTGTGCCAGGCCGACTTGCCAACTAGTTACACCAATCTTATTTCTTGTCACAGTATTGTTAATAATTAAAATAAAAAAAAATTTGATTGTTATTCTGAATCCTCAGTTTACTCGTGCCATTGAATTGCACTTTCCTCCTGCCTGCCAGCCTGTGTGCCAGGCCCAAATAGCCAATTAGTGCCAGCAATCATATTTCTTTTAACAGTATTGAAAAAATTGTCAATCATCACTGTTTTGACTGTCAATCTGCAGTCTACTAGTGTCCTCAAATTGCATTTTCCTCCTGCCTGCCAGCCTGTGTGCCAGGCCGACTTGCCAACTAGTTACACCAATCTTATTTGTTGTCACAGTATTGTTAATAATTAAAATTAAAAAATTTTGGATTGCTATTCTGAATCCTCAGTTTGCTCGTGCCATTGAATTGCACTTTCCTCCTGCCTGCCAGCCTGTGTACCAGGCCGACTTTCCAACTATTTACACCAATCATATTTGTTGTCACAGTATTGATAATAATTAAAATTAAAAAAGTTTTGATTGTTATTCTGAATCCTCAGTTTTCTCGTACCATTGAATTGCACTTTCCTCCTGCCTACCAGCCTGTGTGCCAGGCCCAACTAGCCAATTAGTGCCAGCAATCATATTTCTTTTAACAGTATTGCAATAATTGTCAATCATCACTGTTTTGACTGTCAATCTGCAGTCTACTAGTGTCCTTGAATTGCATTTTCCTCCTGCCTGCCAGCCTGTATGCCAGGCCGACTTGCCAACTAGTTACACCAATCTTATTTGTTGTCACAGTATTGTTAATAATTCAAATTAAAACATTTTTGATTGTTATTTCTGAATCCTCAGTTTCCTCGTGCCATTGAATTGCACTTTCCTCCTGCCTGCCAGCCTGTGTGCCAGGCCCAACTAGCCAATTAGTGCCCGCAATCATATTTCTTTTAACAGTATTGCAAAAATTGTCAATCATCACTCTTTTGACTGTTAATCTGCAGTCTACTATTGTCCTTGAATTGCATTTTCCTCCTGCCTGCCAGCCTGTGTGCCAGGCCGACTTGCCAACTAGTTACACCAATCTTATTTGTTGTCACAGTATTGTTAATAATTAAAATTAAACATTTTTTGATTGTTATTCTGAATCCTCAATTTGCTCGTGCCATTGAATTGCACTTTCCTCCTGCCTGCCAGCCTGTGTGCCAGGCCCAACTCGCCAATTAGTGCCAGCAATCATATTTCTTTTAACAGTATTGAAAAAATTGTCAATCATCACTGTTTTGACTGTCAATCTGCAGTCTACTAGTGTCCTCGAATTGCATTTTCCTCCTGCCTACCAGCCTGTGTGCCAGGCCGACTTGCCAACTAGTTACACTAATCTTATTTGTTGTCACAGTATTGTTAATAATTAAAATTAAAAAATGTTTTATTGTTATTCTGAATCCTCAGTTTGCTCATGCCATTGAATTGCACTTTCCTCCTGCCTGCCAGCCTGTGTGCCAGGCCGTCTTGCCAACTATTTACACCAATCATAATTGTTGTCACAGTATTGTTAATAATTAAAATTTAAAAAAAATTGATTGTTGCTCTGAATCCTCAGTTTGCTCGTGCCATTGAATTGCACTTCCTCCTGCCTGCCAGCCTGTGTGCCAGGCCCAACTAGCCAATTAGTGCCAGCAATCATATTTCTTTTAACAGTATTGCAATAATTGTCAATCATCACTATTTTGACTGTCAATCTGCAGTCTACTAGTGTCCTTGAATTGCATTTTCCTCCTGCCTGCCAGCCTGTGTGCCAGGCCGACTTGCCAACTAGTTACACCAATCTTATTTCTTGTCACAGTATTGTTAATAATTAAAATAAAAAAAAATTTGATTGTTATTCTGAATCCTCAGTTTGCTCGTGCCATTGAATTGCACTTTCCTCCTGCCTGCCAGCCTGTGTGCCAGGCCCAAATAGCCAATTAGTGCCAGCAATCATATTTCTTTTAACAGTATTGAAAATATTGTCAATCATCACTGTTTTGACTGTCAATCTGCAGTCAATTAGTGTCCTCGAATTGCATTTTCCTCCTGCCTGCCAGCCTGTGTGCCAGGCCGACTTGCCAACTAGTTACACCAATCTTATTTGTTGTCACAGTATTGTTAATAATTAAAATCAAAAAATTTTGGATTGTTAATCTGAATCCTCAGTTTGCTCGTGCCATTGAATTGCACTTTCCTCCTGCCTGCCAGCCTGTGTGCCAGGCCGTCTTGCCAACTATTTACACCAATCTTAATTGTTGTCACAGTATTGTTAATAATTAAAATTAAAAAAATTTTGATTGTTGTTCTGAATCCTAAGTTTGCTTGTGCCATTGAATTGCACTTTCCTCCTGCCTGCCAGCCTGTGTGCCAGGCCCAACTAGCCAATTAGTGCCAGCAATCATATTTCTTTTAACAGTATTGCAAAAATTGTCAATCATCACTGTTTTGACTGTCAATCTGCAGTCTACTAGTGTCTTTGAATTGCATTTTCCTCCTGCTTGCCAGCCTGTGCGCCAGGCCGACTTGCCAACTAGTTACACCAATCTTATTTGTTGTCACAGTATTGTTAATAATTAAAATTAAAAAAATTTGGATTGTTATTCTGAATCCTCAGTTTGCTCGTGCCATTGAATTGCACTTTCCTCATGCCTGCCAGCCTGTGTGCCAGGCCGACTTTCCAACTATTTACACCAATCATATTTGTTGTCACAGTATTGTTAATAATTAAAATTAAAAAAAATGTGATTTTTATTCTGAATCCTCAGTTTTCTCGTGCCATTGAATTGCACTTTCTTCCTGCCTGCCAGCCTGTGTGCCAGGCACAACTAGCCAATTAGTGCCAGCAATCATATTTCTTTTAAAAGTATTGGAAAAATTGTCACACATCACTGTTTTGACTGTCAATCTGCAGTCTACTAGTGTCCTTGAATTGCATTTTCCTCCTGCCTGCCAGCCTGTGCGCCAGGCCGACTTGCCAAATAGTTACACCAATCTTATTTGTTGTCACAGTATTGTTAATAATTAAAATTAAAAAATTTTGGATTGTTATTCTGAATCCTCAGTTTTCTCGTGCCATTGAATTGCACTTTCCTCCTGCCTGCCAGCCTGTGTGCCAGGCCGACTTTCCAACTATTTACACCAATCATATTTGTTGTCACAGTATTGTTAATAATTAAAATTAAAAAAATTTTGATTGTTATTCTGAATCCTCAGTTTTCTCGTGCCATTGAATTGCACTTTCCTCCTGCCTGCCAGCCTGTGTGCCAGGCCCAACTAGCCAATTTGTGCCAGCAATCATATTTCTTTTAACAGTATTACAAAAATTGTCACTCATCACTCTTTTGACTGTCAATCTGCAGTCTACTAGTGCCCTTGAATTGCATTTTCCTCCTGCCTGCCAACCTGTGTGCCAGGCCGACTTGCCAACTAGTTACACCAATCTTATTTGTTGTCACAGTATTGTTAATAATTAAAATAAAAAATTTTATGATTGTTATTCTGAATCCTCAGTTTGCTCATGCCATTGAATTGCACTTTCCTCCTGCCTGCCAGCCTGTGTGCCAGGCCGACTTGCCAACTATTTACACCAATCATATTTTTTGTCACAGTATTGTAAATAATTAAAATTCATTTTTTTTTATTGTTGTTCTGAATCCTCAGTTTGCTTGTGCCATTGAATTGCACTTTCCTCCTGCCTGCCAGCCTGTGTGCCAGGCCCAACTAGCCAATTAGTGCCAGCAATCATATTTCTTTTAACAGTATTGCAAAAATTGTCAATCATCACTGTTTTGACTGTCAATCTGCAGTCTACTAGTGCCCTTGAATTGCATTTTCCTCCTGCCTGCCTGCCTGTGTGCCAGGCCCAACTAGCCAATTAGTGCCACCAATCATATTTCTTGTAACAGTATTGAATTTTTTTTAATCATAACTGTTTTGACTGTGAATCTTCAGTCTCCTAGTGCCATTGAATTGCAGTTGCCTTTCTCCCAGCGTGTGTGCCAGACAGGCCCATTTGCCAACTATTGCCAACAATCATATTTGTTGTCACAGTACTTCTAATATTTAAAAAAATTAACAATTTGTGACTTTTAAAACATCTGTCTTTTTTTTTTGTTAGTCTCACAGCGTATACTGTGCCCACTTGCCCAGTGCCACCACTGATAATTTGTGTAATAGTATTGTCAGTGTCCATTTTAAAAAATATGACAGGCAGAGGCAGGCCACCCTGCAGGTTCCGTGGTCGTGGTGCTGTTATTCCTTTAGACCCTACAAATATGCACATTGTTCAGACGCCGGGTGCCAGGGGGGACGCGAAAAGTTCTGAGGAGGACCTAGTTGAATGGCTAACACAGGACACCCAATCTTCTACAGCTTCCGCTCCTAGTCCTCCTAACCTTGACGCACCATCTACGTCCAGCTGTGCTTTGGGCAGGTCTCAAGTGACCAGTGCCACTCGCCCACCTGTCGCCACCACCAACACTAGCACCACAGCCGCTTCACTTGATCTGTCACAGGAGTTATTGACACATCCGTTGGAAGAAATGAGTGATGCGCAACCATCATTGACAGAGGATGTAGATAACAGTGATATGTCTCAGTCAGGCAGCATTACCGACATGGAGGTACGGTGGGATGATGATGATGTTGTACCCGCTGCTGCTTCCTTTCTTGATGTGTCAGATACAAGTGAAGCGGTTGATGATGATGTGTCGGTGGATGTCACGTTGGTGCCTGCTAGAAGAGAAGAAGAAGAGGGGGAAAGTTCAGATGGGGAGACAGAGAGGAGGAGGAGGAGGAGGCGAGTTGGAAGCATGGGGAGGTCATCTCAAGGAGCTAGTGGCACAGTCAGACAGCATGCATCGGCACCCGGGGTCAGCCAGACAGCACGCCGACACCCATCAACGCATGCTGTTGCCACCACCAGAATGCCATCATCGCAGAGCTCAGCAGTACGGCATTTTTTTTGTGTGTCTGCCTCTGACAACAGCGATGCCATTTGCAACCTGTGCCAAAAGAAACTGAGTCTTGGGAAGTCCAACAGCCACCTAGGTACAACTGCTTTGCGAAGACACATGGTCTCCCATCACAAACGCCGATGGGAAGAACACATGAGTAGAAGCAGCACACAAACTCAAAGCCGCCCTCCTCCTCCTGCTCCAGCATCTTCAGCCACGTCAACCACTGCTGTCCTCCTTGCCCACTCTCAAACATCCTCCACTGAGTCTCTCTTACGTAGCAGTTCCTGGTCATCTGCCCACAGTCTGCTGTCTTTCAAGGACATGTTTGAGCGTAAGAAGCCAATTTCTCAAAGTCACCCCCTTGCCCGGCGTCTGACAGCTGGCTTGTCTGAACTCTTAGCCCGCCAGCTTTTACCATACAAGCTGGTGGAGTCTGATGCTTTCAAAAAATTTGTATCTATTGGGACACCACAGTGGAAGGTACCTGGCAGAAATTTCTTTTCACAAAAGGCAATCCCAAACCTGTACTCTGTTGTTCGAAAGGAAGTTATGGCATGTCTGGCACACAGCATTGGGGCAAGGGTCCATATGACCACGGATAGCTGGTCTGCAAAGCATGGTCAGGGCAGGTATATCACCTACACTGCGCATTGGGTAAACCTGCTGACGTCTAACAAGCATGGAATGCATGGCTCTGCAGAAGAGTTGGTGACACCGCCACGACTTGGAGGCAGGCCTGCTGCTACCTCCTCTACTCCTCCTACTCCATACTCTTCCATAACCTCTTCCTCGGCTGTGTCCTCTTCTCCTTCTGCGTCTTGCTCCACATCTATGGCACCCCCCCAGCTCCCCAGGTACTATGCTACATCCCGGGTACGGCAGTGTCACGCCGTCTTGGGGTTGACTTGCCTGAAAGCGGAGAGTCACACCGCACCAGCACTCCTGACCGCCCTGAACGCACAGGTGGATCAGTGGCTGACTCCGCACCAACTGGAGATTGGCAAGGTTGTTTCTGACAATGGAAGTAATTTGGTGGCGGCATTGAAATTGGGCAAGTTGACACATGTGCCGTGCATGGCACATGTGTGTAATCTAATTGTACAACGATTTGTCCATAAGTACCCAGGCTTACAGGACGTCCTGAAGCAGGCCAGGAAGGTGTGTGGCCATTTCAGGCGTTCCTACACGGCCATGGCGCACTTGTCTGATATCCAGCATCGAAACAACCTTCCAGTGAGGCACTTGATTTGCGACAGCCCGACACTGTGGAATTCAACACTCCTAATGTTTGACCACCTGCTCCAACAAGAAAAAGCTGTTAATGAGTATTTGTATGACCGGGGTGCTAGGACAGCCTCTGGGGAGCTGGGGATATTTTTGCCAAATTACTGGACGCTCATGCGCAATGCCTGTAGGCTCATGCGTCCTTTTGAGGAGGTGACAAACCTTGTCAGTCGCACCGAAGGCACCATCAGCGACATCATACCATTTGTTTTCTTCCTGGAGCGTGCCCTGCGAAGAGTGCTGGATCAGGCCGTAGATGAGCATGAAGAGGAAGAGGAAGAGTTGTGGTGTCCATCACCCCCACAAACAGCCTTATCAGCATCGCTTGCTGGACCTGCGGCAACGCAGCAAGAGGATTGTGAGGAAGAGGAGTCAGAGGAGGAATGTGGCTTTGAGGAGGAGGAGGAAGACATCCCAGGGTGCTCGTTGTTGTCACCTCTCTGGTACCCGTGGTGTTGTACGTGGCTGGGGGAGATCAGTGAGGACGAGGAACGGGACATGATTAGCTCGGCATCCAACCTTGTTCAAATGGGTTCTTTCATGCTGTCGTGCCTGTTGAGGGACCCTTGTATAAAAAAAGCTGAAGGAGAATGACCTGTACTGGGTGTCCACACTCCTCGACCCCCGGTATAAGCATAAAGTGCCTGAAATGTTACCAAATTCCCGCAAGTCGGAAATGATGGAGCATTTTAAAAATAAATTAAAAAATATGCTTTACACAGCGTATAAGGGTGATATCGCAGCACAACGGGAATGTAACAGGGGAAGAGATGAAAATAATCCTCCTCCTCCCACGACAGGATGCTTTCCTGACGTCTTGTTGATGGAGGACATGCGTACCTTTTTAACTCCCATGCATCCCCAGAGCCTTTCGGGATCCAGCCTCAGGGAAAGACTCAACTGACAGGTAGCAGACTACCTAGCTTTAACTGCGGATCTCGATACTCTCAGGAGCGATGGACCCCTTGACTACTGGGTGTGCAGGCTTGACTTGTGGCCTGAGCTATCCCAATTTGCAATGGAACTTCTGGCCTGCCCCGCTTCAAGTGTCCTGTCCGAAAGGACCTTCAGTGCAGCAGGAGGTTTTGTCACTGAGAAGAGAAGTCGCCTAGGTCAAAAAAGCCTTGACTATCTCACTTTTATAAAAATGAATGAGGGATGGATCCCAAAGGGACTGACATTGGGCGATACATTTGCGTAAAAAAGGCCTGATGATGAGATGAGCTGGCTTGGGCTACAACTGGTACACAGGCTGGCCTTTTTTTTTCTTATAAAGCCGGATGACTTGCTTGACTTATCCGCCAACAACTAGTGTTGAAGCCACAAGCTTTTAGGGCACTTTCTAAATGTTTTACAAACATCAATTTTTCTGGCCGCTGCTACAGCAGTTGCTACAACAATACCCAAATTTTTCAGTCATTTGTACATTCCTAATTTTTCTGGCCTCTGCTGCTGCTCTGTTGGTACAAAACTCAAATAAAAAAATAAGGCACATAACAGTGATTAAACTGTAAAGAATAGTACAACTTAAATTGCACGTGCAGTGCCCCAAATGTGAAGGAGGAGGACTGACCAAGCATCTTTATCCGTCTCTTGGTTGCTCTAAATTATCTCTGGGTTCCATCTATGCCATACCTGTACTCTATTGTGCAAAAGGGTGGCATATGTGGTGTTTCATGTTGTTGCGCCTGTTGCGGATCGTGGCCCATGGTATAAAAAGGCTGAAGGAGAACGACCTGTAATGGGTGCCCAAGCACATTTTTTGAAAAATGTTCCCGGTTCCTCTCAATTATCTCCGGGTTTCTAAAATGGATGCCATACCTGTACTCGATTGTGCAAAAGGATGGCATATGTGGTGTTTCCTGCAGTTGTTTCTGTTGAGGGTGCTGGACCCTCTTATGAAAATGCTGAAGGAGAACGACCTGTAGTGGGTGAACAAGCATGGTTTTTTGGGCAATTTCACGTTTCCAAAAAATTATCTCCGGGTTTCTAAAATCAATGCTTTACCTGTACTCTATTGTTCAAAAGGATGCTATATGTCCTCTTTCCTGCTGTTGTTTCTGTTGAGGGTCCTGGACCCTGTTATAAAAAGGCTGAAGGAGAAAGAAGTGTACTGGGTGTCCATCCAATCATTTTTTTTATTCAAATTCCCGGTTGCAACAAATTATCTCTGGGTTTCTAAAATCAATGCTTTACCTGTACTCTATTGTTCAAAAGGATGCCATATGTCCTCTTTCCTGCTGGTGTTTTGTTTGAGGGTCCTGGACCCTCTAATAAAAAGGCCTAAGGAGAAAGAAGTGTACTGGGTGTCCAATCAATGTTTTTTTCTATTTCCCGGTTGCCAAAAATTATCTCTGGGTTTCTAAAATCAATGCTGTACCTGTACTCTATTGTTCAAAAGGATGCCATATGTTCTCTTTCCTGCTGGTGTTTTGTTTGAGGGTCCTGAACCCTCTAATAAAAAGGCCTAAGGAGAAAGAAGTGTACTGGGTGTCCAATCAATGTTTTTTTCTATTTCCCAGTTGCCAAAAATTATCTCTGGGTTTCTAAAATCAATGCTGTACCTGTACTCTATTGTTCAAAAGGATGCCATATGTTCTCTTTCCTGCTGGTGTTTTGTTTGAGGGTCCTGGACCCTCTTATAAAAAGGCCTAAGGAGAAAGAAGTGTACTGGGTGTCCATCCAATCATTTTTTTTATTCAAATTCCCGGTTGCAAGCAATTATCTCCGGGTTTCTAAAATCAATGCTGTACCTGTACTCTCTTGTTTAAAAGGATGCCATCTGTCCTCTTTCCTGCTGTTGTTTCATATGAGGGTCCTGGACCCTCTTATAAAAAGGCTGAAGGAGAAAGAAGTGTACTGGGTGTCCTGTCCAATCAATGTTTTTTTCTATTTCACGTTTCCTAACAATTATCTCTGGGTTTCTAAAATCAATGCCTTACTTGTAATCTATTGTTCAAAAGGATGCCATATGTCCTCTTTCATGCTGTTGTTTTGGTTAAGGGTCCTGGACCCTCTTCTAAAAAGGCCTAAGGGTAAAGCAGTGTACTGGGTGTCCAATCAATGTTTTTTTTATTTCCCTGTTCATAAACATTATCTCAGGGATTCGTTAATCAATGCCTTACCTGTAATCTATTGTTCAAAAGGATGACATATGTCCTCTTTCCTGCTGTTGTTTCTGTTGAGGGTCCTGGACCATCTTATAAAAAGGCCGAAGGAGAAAGAAGTTTACTGGGTGTCCTGTCCAATGTTTTTTTCTATTTCACGTTTCCTAAAATTATCTCCGGGTTTCTAAAATCAATGCTTTACCTGTACTCTATTGTTTAAAAGGATGCCATATGTCCTCTTTCCTGCTGCTGTTTTGGTTGAGGGTCCTGGACCCTCTTCTAAAAAGGCCTAAGGATAAAGAAGTCTACTGGGTGTCCAATCAATGTTTTTTTCTATTTCCCAGTTGCAAAAAATTATCTTTTGGTTTCTAAAATCAATGCCTTACCTGTAATCTATTGTTCAAAAGGATGCCATATGTCCTCTTTCCTGCTGCTGTTTCGGTTGAGGGTCCTGGACCCTCTTATAAAAACTTAAAAAGGCAAAAGGATAAAGAAGTGTACTGGGTGTCCAATCAATGTTTTTTTCTATTTCCCTGTTCATAAAAATTATCTCAGGGATTCTAAAATCAATGCCTTACCTGTAATCTATTGTTCAAAAGGATGCCATATGTCCTCTTTCATGCTGGTGTTTTGGTTGAGGGTCCTGGAGCCTCTTATAAAAAGGCCTAAGGATAAATAAGTGTACTGGGTGTCCAATCAATGTTTTTTTCTATTTCCCGGTTGCAACAAATTATCTCAGGGTTTCTAAAATCAATGCCTTACCTGTAATCTATTGTTCAAAAGGATGCCATATGTCCTCTTTCCTGCTGGTGTTTTGTTTGAGGGTCCTGGACCCTCTTTTAAAAAGGCCTAAGGATAAAGAAGTGTACTGGGTGTCCAATCAATGTTTTATTTGATTTCCCTGTTGCCAAAAAATATCTCTTGGTTTCTAAAATCAATGCCTTACCTGTAATCTATTGTTCAAAAGGATGCCATATGTCCTCTTTCCTGCTTGTGTTTTGTTTGAGGGTCCTGGACCCTCTTCTAAAAAGGCCTAAGGATAAAGAAGTGTACTGGGTGTCCAATCAATGTTTTTTTCTTTTTCACGGTTGCAACAAATTATCTCTGGGTTTTTAGAATCAATGCCGTACCTGTACTCTATTGTTCAAAAGGATGCCATATGTCCTCTTTCCTGCTGCTGTTTTTGTTGAGGGTCCTGGACCCTCTCCTAAAAAGGCTGAAGGAGAAAGAAGTGTACTGGGTGTCCATCGAATCATTTTTTTTATTCAAATTCCCGGTTGCAACAAATTATCTCTGGGTTTCTAAAATCAATGCTTTACCTGTACTCTATTGTTCAAAAGGATGCCATATGTCCTCTTTCCTGCTGGTGTATTGTTTGAGGGTCCTGGACCCTCTTATAAAAAGGCCTAAGGATAAAGAAGTGTACTGGGTGTCCAATCAATGTTTTTTTCTATTTCCCGGTTGCAACAAATTATCTCAGGGTTTCTAAAATCAATGCCTTACCTCACCTATACTCTATTGTTCAAAAGGATGCCATATGTCCTCTTTCCTGCTGTTTTTTTTTTTTTACGGTATTTTTATTTATTTTAGAACATTTAAAGTTATAATGCACTTATAGGTTCACTAAGATTATGACTTTGCACACTGCCATTTTCGATGCAACCTTTTGACATGTCGTGTGATATGAATACAATAATGGTATGTTTTGAATCTGCTGAGCACAATAATAAAAAATTTTTTTTATATAATTTAACTTGAGTTACTAACTGAAGCATGATTTACAATAGGGGTTAGATCTATACGTAGCAGCATAAAAAAATATAAAATCTGCTTCACACAACGGTTAGGCTTAGAAGTGAAGGGGTTAAACACTGATAAAGTATTCCTTTAGGGGCGCAAAGAGATGGCTACCGGAAAACTCCAGGAACTTCCCAAGAGTCGCTGTCTTGTGTTTCGGGTGATGTTGGAGACATCTGTGTAGTGTACAGGGAAACCAAAAATCCTCTCCATCTCTGTGCACCACAGGACGTCCTCCTTGTCATCCATAAGCACAGGAAACTGCTGGCATTTCCCTTGCTTCAAGGAGTTCAGTTTTTGTGGTGATAGTACAGACTTTACTAAACTTTGATTTCCTACCATACTCAAGACAATCTTGTAGTTCAAGCTTATGACTTGCTGTGGGAAACAGTGGACTGTCCATACAAGGAAGATTTAGCCAGAAGTAACGAGCTCTGCTTGCAGGTGACACATGTTTAGCGTCAATCATCAAAGGGGTTGCGTGCAGAATATGGCAGATGGCCCTCTTCTTCACATGTTTGTCCATAGCCACAACATTTTCAAACAGCCAGAAGAAAGGTTGGTTCTCACCAGCCTTCAGTCGCGCTTCATTTACCAAATGCTGAAAGTCAAAAAATAGACAAACAGTGCCTTCAAAAAGACCTTTGCGATATGGATTCACCAGAGCAAGGTCATTGCAAGGACTTCCCCCGATAACAAAATCAAAATGCCACAACTCCTCAATCTTCCCCTTCACATTATTATTGTCCCACTCCCTTGTACTCCTATGCCCAGCTCCCTGCTGTTGTTTTTGTTGAGGGTCCGGGACCCTCTTATAAAAAGGCTGAAGTAGAAAGAAGTGTACTGGGTGACCACTGACCAATCATTTTTTTGGTTCAATTTCACGGTTGCAACAAATTATCTCCGGGTTTATAAAATCAATGCCTTACCTGTCATCTATTGTTCAAAAGGATGCCATACGAACTCTTTCCTGCTGTTGTTTCATATGAGGGTCCTGGACCCTCTTCTAAAAAGGCCTGAGGATAAAGAAGTGTACTGGAAGTCCAATCAATGTTTTTTTCTATTTCCCAGTTGCAACAAATTATCTCTGGGTTTCTAAAATCAATGCATTACCTGTAATCTATTGTTCCAAAGGATGCCATATGTCCTCTTTCCTGCTCTTGTTTTGTTTGAGGGTCCTGGACCCTCTTTTAAAAATGCCTAAGGATAAAGAAGTGTACTGGGTGTCCAATCAATGTTTTTTTCTATTTCCCTGTTCATAAAAATTATCTCAGGGGTTCTAAAATCAATGCCTTACCTGTAATCTATTGTTCAAAAGGATGCCATATGTCCTCTTTCCTGCTGGTGTTTCGGTTGAGGGTCCTGGACCCTCTTCTAAAAAGGCATAAGGATAAAGAAGTGTACTGGGTGTCCTGTCCAATCAATGTTTTTTTCTATTTCCCAGTTGCAACAAATTATCTCTGGGTTTCTAAAATAAATGCCTTACCTGTAATCTATTGTTCAAAAGGATGCCAATGCCATATGTCCTCTTTCCTGCTGTTGTTTTGTTTGAGGGTCCTGGACCCTCTTTTAAAAAGGCCGAAGGAGAAAGAAGTGTACTGGGTGTCCAATCAATGTTTTTTTCTATTTCCCTGTTCATAAAAATTATCTCAGGGATTCTAAAATCAATGCCTTACCTGTAATCAATTGTTCAAAAGGATGCCATATGTCCTCTTTCCTGCTGGTGTTTCGGTTGAGGGTCCTGGTCCCTGGACCCTCTTATAAAAACTTAAAAAGGCAAAAGGATAAAGAAGTGTACTGGGTGTCCAATCAATGTTTTTTTCGATTTCCCAGTTGCAACAAAGTATCTCTGGGTTTCTAAAATCAATGCCTTAACTGTAATCTATTGTTCAAAAGGATCCCATATGTCCTCTTTCCTGCTGTTGTTTTGTTTGAGGGTCATGGACACTCTTTTAAAAAGGGCTAAGGAGAAAGAAGTGTACTGGGTGTCCAATCAATGTTTTTTTCTATTTCCCTGTTCATAAACATTATCTCAGGGATTCTAAAATCAATGCCTTACCTTTAATCTATTGTTCAAAAGGATGCCATGTGTCCTCTTTCATGCTGTTGTTTCGGTTGAGGGTCCTGGACCCTCTTTTAAAAAGGCCTAAGGATAAAGAAGTGTACTGGGTGTCCAATCAATGTTTTTTTCTATTTGCCGGTTCATAAAAATTGTCTCAGGGAATCGATAATCAATGCCTTACCTGTAATCTATTGTTCAAAAGGATGCCATATGTCCCCTTTCCTGCTGGTGTTTTGTTTGAGGGTCCGGGACCCTCTTATAAAAAGGCCTAAGGCTAAAGAAGTGTACTGGGTGTCCAATCAATGTTTTTTTCTATTTCCCAGTTGCAAAGAATTATCTCTTGGTTTCTAAAATCAATGCCTTACCTGTAATCTATTGTTCAAAAGGATGCCATATGTCCTCTTTCCTGCTGTTGTTTCTGTTGAGGGTCCTGGAACCCTCTTATAAATAGGCCGAAGGAGAAAGAAGTGTACTTGGTGTCCTGTCCAATCAATGTTTTTTTCTATTTCACGTTTCCTAAAAATTATCTCTGGGTTTCTAAAATCAATGCTGTACCTGTACTCTATTGTTCAAAAGGATGCCATATATTCTCTTTCCTGCTGTTGTTTTGTTTGAGGGTCATGGACACTCTTTTAAAAAGGCCGAAGGAGAAAGAAGTGTACTGGTTGTCCAATCAATGTTTTTTTCTATTTACCTGTTCATAAAATTATCTCAGGGATTCTAAAATCAATGCCTTACCTGTAATCTATTGTTCAAAAGGATGCCATATGTCCTCTTTCATGCTGGTGTTTTGTTTGAGGATCCGGGACCCTCTTCTAAAAAGGCCTAAGGATAAAGAAGTGTACTGGGTGTCCAATCAATGTTTTTTTCTATTTCCCGGTTCATAAAAATTATCTCAGGGAATCGATAATCAATGCCTTACCTGTAATCTATTGTTCAAAAGGATGCCATATGTCCTCTTTCCTGCTGGTGTTTTGTTTGAGGATCCAGGACCCTCTTCTAAAAAGGCCTAAGGATAAAGAAGTGTACTGGGTGTCCAATCAATGTTTTTTTCTATTTCCCAGTTGCAAAGAATTATCTCTGGGTTTCTAAAATCAATGCCTTACCTGTAATCTATTGTTCAAAAGGATGCCATATGTCCTCTTTCCTGCTGGTGTTTTGTTTGAGGGTCCGGGACCCTCTTCTAAAAAGGCCTAAGGATAAAGAAGTGTACTGGGTGTCCAATCAATGTTTTTTTCTATTTCCCAGTTGCAAAGAATTATCTCTGGGTTTCTAAAATCAATGCCTTACCTGTAATCTATTGTTCAAAAGGATGCCATATGTCCTCTTTCCTGCTGTTGTTTCTGTTGAGGGTCCTGGACCCTCTTACAAAAAGGCCGAAGGAGAAAGAAGTGTACTTGGTGTCCTGTCCAATCAATGTTTTTTTCTATTTTACGTTTCCTAAAAATTATCTTTGGGTTTCTAAAATCAATGCTGTACCTGTACTCTATTGTTCAAAAGGATGCCATATATTCTCTTTCCTGCTGTTGTTTTGTTTGAGGGTCATGGACACTCTTTTAAAAAGGCCGAAGGAGAAAGAAGTGTACTGGGTGTCCAATCAATGTTTTTTTCTATTTACCTGTTCAGAAAAATTATCTCAGGGAATCGATAATCAATGCCTTACCTGTAATCTATTGTTCAAAAGGATGCCATATGTCCTCTTTCCTGCTGGTGTTTTGTTTGAGGATCCGGGACCCTCTTCAAAAAGGCCTAAGGATAAAGAAGTGTACTGGGTGTCCAATCAATGTTTTTTTCTATTTCCCAGTTGCAAAGAATTATCTCTGGGTTTCTAAAATCAATGCCTTACCTGTAATCTATTGTTCAAAAGGATGCCATATGTCCTCTTTCCTGCTGGTGTTTTGTTTGAGGGTCCGGGACCCTCTTCTAAAAAGGCCTAAGGATAAAGAAGTGTACTGGGTGTCCAATCAATGTTTTTTTCTATTTCCCAGTTGCAAAGAATTATCTCTGGGTTTCTAAAATCAATGCCTTACCTGTAATCTATTGTTCAAAAGGATGCCATATGTCCTCTTTCCTGCTGTTGTTTCTGTTGAGGGTCCTTGACCCTCTTACAAAAAGGCCTAAGGATAAAGAAGTGTACTGGGTGTCCAATCAATGTTTTTTTCTATTTCCCAGTTGCAAAGAATTATCTCTGGGTTTCTAAAATCAATGCCTTACCTGTAATCTATTGTTCAAAAGGATGCCATATGTCCTCTTTCCTGCTGTTGTTTTTGTTGAGGGTCCGGGACCCTCTTCTAAAAAGGCCAACTGAGAATGACCTGTACTGTACTGGGTGTCCAATCATGGTTTTTTTTCAATTTCACGGTTCCTAATAAATATCTCTGTGTAACTAAAATCAATGCCATACCTGTACACTATTGTTCAAAAGGATGGCATATTTGGTGTTTTATTCTGTTGTGGCTGTTGAGGGCCGTGGCCGTGGGACAGCATATAAAATGGCTGAAGGAGAACGACCTGTACTGCCTAGCTGCTCCTTTTAGGCAGGCCAGCTCTTTGCATACATGCCCACAGACTCTGTAACGCATGCCTCTTTTAGGGAGAGGTGCAGCCATAATGCAGGGTCAGAACCTCTGCCTGCAACTGTTATACTCGATTTTGCGAAAGGAAGTAACCTTACCATGGTTCCCTGCACGCACGTCTTGTTGTTATATTTTGGTGAGGGTAATCATGATGGCCATGTAGACCACCCCCGAGAGGCATGGAAGTAAGGGATGAGATGAAAGTGCTAAGAATAGTACAACTTGAAACAACCGAGTTAGCCATGTGTCAGGTTCCTCCTTCCTACTCCACCTGTCACTTACGCCCACTCCCTCCTGATTGGATAATTCTCCTTTAAGACACCTGTTCACTATTCAACCTGTGCTTAGTATTGTAGTTTGTTGGTTACTAGGATAACAAGCCTTCTCTCAAGTTTGCCACAGTTTCCAAGGAAGCTATATTCTATCTATCAGACTATTTTCTACACGACAACGGACTCATCTAACAGCCGCTATTAGGACAAAACCTTCCAAGTTTAATAACTCTTACTCAGTGGGGTAATGTACATGCAACCTCTTCATTGAACTTTGTGCAGTTACCTTGTTGTTACACCTCTTCTCACCGCTATTCTCAAACGCTGCCTGTCAGCACTACACTACTCCGCTGCAGCATGACGTCACTTCCGGTTTCCCCGGCACCAGCTCCACATCACTTACCGCAGCTCCGGAGGAACACGCTTAAGCCTGGCACTAAGAAACAAACAGGTACCGTTATTCAGCTCCACACTACCTAACACTGTTTAAGCTCTGTTGTTGTCTTGCTTAAAACATCATCGTTGCTGCATTTCTAATACGAACTGTGCCTATGAGTAAACCACCCTGTCCGGCTGCTATCAGTTGCTGTGCTCCTTTGAACTGTGTTATTTTGTATATATAGTCTTTGACTCTGCTAATTTTTCTTATTGGGAAACCTGTGATAACCTCACCTTAACTCACCTACAGAACCTTCTGTGTGGTTTGTCATATATAATACAATCTGAGCATAATCACTCTGACTGAGAAATTTCCTTTTCACTCATAGAGGATTTCTTTCAGTTAAGTGAGACATTCCAAATATTACTTAGGTACTGCAGTTGTGTTCCAAATCCTCACTCTAGCTGTTCCCTTATACCATGGGTGTTAGTCCAAGACCGCCTGGTTTTTTTTTGGCTTTGGGTGCGGCTAATCATGCAGGCCATATAGAGCTGCCACCATTCGGTGTTGTATCAGGTATTAAACTAATAAGAACAGTACTACCAAAATACAGCCAATGAAGGGCCTATGAAGACTGAGCCAAGGTTGGATTGTAGTATTTTGTTAGGCTAATCATGATGGCCATGTAGACCACCCCCAAGAGGCATGGAAGTAAGGGATGAGATGAAAGTGCTAAGAATAGTACAACTTGAAACAACCGAGTTAGCCATGGGTGTTAGTCCAAGACCGCTTGGTTTTTTTTTGGCTTTGGGTGCGGCTAATCATGCAGGCCATATAGAGCTGCCACCATTCGGTGTTGTATCAGGTATTAAACTAATAAGAACAGTACTACCAAAATACAGCCAATGAAGGGCCTATGAAGACTGAGCCAAGGTTGGATTGTAGTATTTTGTTAGGCTAATCATGATGGCCATGTAGACCACCCCCAAGAGGCATGGAAGTAAGGGATGAGATGAAAGTGCTAAGAATAGTACAACTTGAAACAACCGAGTTAGCCATGGGTGTTAGTCCAAGACCGCTTGGTTTTTTTTTGGCTTTGGGTGCGGCTAATCATGCAGGCCATATAGAGCTGCCACCATTCGGTGTTGTATCAGGTATTAAACTAATAAGAACAGTACTACCAAAATACAGCCAATGAAGGGCCTATGAAGACTGAGCCAAGGTTGGATTGTAGTATTTTGTTAGGCTAATCATGATGGACATGTAGACCACCACCGAGAGGCCTGGAAGTAACAGGGATGAGATGAAAGTGCTAAGAATAGTACAACTTGAAACAACTGAGTTAGCCATGGGTGTTAATCCAAGACCGCTTGGCTTTTTTTTGGCTTTGGGTGCGGCTAATCATGCAGGCCATATAGAGCTGCCACCATTCGGTGTTGTATCAGGTATTAAACTAATAAGAACAGTACTACCAAAATACAGCCAATGAAGGGCCTATGAAGACTGAGCCAAGGTTGGATTGTAGTATTTTGTTAGGCTAATCATGATGGCCATGTAGACCACCCCCGAGAGGCCTGGAAGTAACAGGGATGAGATGAAAGTGGTAAGAATAGTACAACTTGAAACAACCGAGTTAGCCATGGGTGTTAGTCCAAGACCGCTTGGCTTTTTTTTGTCTTTTGGGTGCGGCTAATCATGCAGGCCATATAGAGCTGCCACCATTCGGTGTTGTATCAGGTATTAAACTAATCAGAACAGTACTACCAAAATACAGCCAATGAAGGGCCTATGAAGACTGAGCCAAGGTTGGATTGTAGTATTTTGTTAGGCTAATCATGATGGCCATGTAGACCACCACCGAGAGGACTGGAAGTAACAGGGATGAGATGAAAGTGCTAAGAATAGTACAACTTGAAACAACCGAGTTAGCCATGGGTGTTAGTCCAAGACCGCTTGGCTTTTTTTTGGCTTTGGGTGCGGCTAATCATGCAGGCCATATATACCTGCCACCATTCGGTGTTGTTTCAGGTATTAAACTAATAAGAACAGTACTACCAAAATACAGCCAATGAAGGGCTTATGAACACTGAGCCAAGGTTGGATTGTAGTATTTTGTTAGGCTAATCATGATGGCAATGTAGACCACCACCGAGAGGCCTGGAAGTAACAGGGATGAGATGAAAGTGCTAAGAATAGTACAACTTGAAACAACCGAGTTAGCCATGGGTGTTAGTCCAAGACCGCTTGGCTTTTTTTTGTCTTTGGGTGCGGCTTATCATGCAGGCCATATAGAGCTGCCACCATTCGGTGTTGTATCAGGTATTAAACTAATAAGAACAGTACTACCAAAATACAGCCAATGAAGGGCCTATGAAGACTGAGCCAAGGTTGGATTGTAGTATTTTGTTAGGCTAATCATGATGGCCATGTAGACCACCACCGAGAGGCCTGGAAGTAACAGGGATGAGATGAAAGTGCTAAGAATAGTACAACTTGAAACAACCTAGTTAGCCATGGGTGTTAGTCCAAGACCGCTTGGCTTTTTTTTGGCTTTGGGTGCGGCTAATCATGCAGGCCATATAGAGCTGCCACCATTCGGTGTTGTATCAGGTATTAAACTAATAAGAACAGTACTACCAAAATACAGCCAATGAAGGGCCTATGAAGACTGAGCCAAGGTTGGATTGTAGTATTTTGTTAGGCTAATCATGATGGCCATGTAGACCACCCCCAAGAGGCATGGAAGTAAGGGATGAGATGAAAGTGCTAAGAATAGTACAACTTGAAACAACCGAGTTAGCCATGGGTGTTAGTCCAAGACCGCTTGGCTTTTTTTTGGCTTTGGGTGCGGCTAATCATGCAGGCCATATAGAGCTGCCATAATTCAGTGTTGTATCTTGTATTAAACTAATAAGAACAGTACTACCAAAATACAGCCAATGAAGGGCCTATGAAGACTGAGCCAAGGTTGGATTGTAGTATTTTGTTAGGCTAATCATGATGGACATGTAGACCACCACCGAGAGGCCTGGAAGTAACAGGGATGAGATGAAAGTGGTAAGAATAGTACAACTTGAAACAACCGAGTTAGCCATGGGTGTTAATCCAATTCCGCTTGGCTTTTTTTTGGTTTGGGTGCGGCTAATCATGCAGGCCATATAGAGCTGCCACCATTTGGTGTTGTATCAGGTATTAAACTAATAAGAACAGTACTACCAAAATACTAATAAGGTCTATGATACTATCTGTAAAATACAAAGAAAAGGTAGTTTTAAATGTAATCACAAAAAATGCAAAATGTGTGATTTTATAACACATAATGTAGATACTTTCAAATCAAACTCAACATCCAAAATTTATAAAATGAGTAGTCGGATGACATGTGCATCGAATTATGTGATCTATTTATTGTCCTGCATTTGTGGGTTTCAATATGTAGGGCGCACCTGCAGACACTTGAGCGTAAGGTGGTCAGAACACTTTAGAAATATTAAAAACAATTTTAAATCACATAGTGTATCACGACATTGTAACATCAAACATAGTGGGAACTTACATTGTTTACAAATAACTCCTATTGAACACATCCCAAGATCTGACTTTTATAACCGTTTCTATAGACTTAGACAGAGAGAGACCTTTTGGATCTACAGGCTCCAGACTTTACATCCATTAGGTCTCAATGCTAATATCGATCTTGCAGCTTTTCATAGTTAATTTGTGATGTTTTTAATATATTAAGTATATTTTATTGAGTTATTTTTGGGGATATGATTTTATTAAAGTTTTGTAGAGATATTCTATCATTGTATAATATCATTAGTTTAGAGACTAAGTATTGAGTCTGAGTTTCTGGTTTGCATTGATTTATTTATTATGATTTGAATATTTATTGTCATTTATATCAGTTGTTCTGTATAGGCAGTTAGTCTTAATTTTTTATTAACTAGCATTATCTATTTATTTATTTATTTATTTATTTTTAGCTGGCCAAATAAGAATATCAGATTATTTTAGTTCAGATTAATTGTCAACATCTAAGATCAACTGTGTATTTAAGGCCTAAATGAATGTTCATCTGTGATTTCTATTACGTTTATTAAATTTTAGGGGTAAGACAAAAATATTGTTATTACTGTAAATGATCCCATGTGTGACGTGAGTAAAAATATAATATGAATTCAATTAGTTTAAAAAAAGAAATTTGTAGGTGATGGTTATAAATATTATATGATATCAATTTGCCATCATGGATTCTAAGTGGAACGCATATTTATATTTTTGTATTCTCCATATCAGCTGTGTTTGACACGCAAGCTGCGAGGTGAGGGGTGTGTAAATTGTAAGTGTTTTGATTGGTTAGAGGAGGTTTTTAAAGCAGTAGGCTTTTGAGACTGTGTATAACAGCCTGATGAAACGGCTCTGTGTAGCTGAGAAACGCGTTGCTTTGATGCTTTGTTTTTAAAACATTTTAATAAAAATTGTTTTAATTTACTTTGCTGGAGTTTGCTCCCTCCTCTTTCCAGCATTTGGACTTTGCTATATAGTTTTCGGCAATCGGGAGCTTCACACACTGTATATCACTATCCACTTGTCCCTCTGCCAGTGTTTGGATTTCGGCATACGAAGAGGAGGGTGTGTGAGTATTCAGCGATCCTGATTGGCCATACGGAACTTGGTCCGGCTCGAGGATTAGTTGCTGCCGTTGTGAGTCTTCCGGGCGACGTTGAGGTCCCGGCCTGCTTTGTTAGGCATGTCTAAGTGCCGCCCTGCTTGTGAGTATCAGTTTTCCTCCTTACTTACTTGTCAGGGTTTTTTGCGTTATCACCCTATTGGCGCCTTCCTGTTTCCCCACTACAGACTACCAAAATACAGCCAATGAAGGGCCTATGAAGACTGAGCCAAGGTTGGATTGTAGTATTTTGTTAGGCTAATCATGATGGCCATGTAGACCACCCCCGAGAGGCCTGGAAGTAACAGAGATGAGATGAAAGTGCTAAGAATAGTACAACTTGAAACAACCGAGTTAGCCATGGGTGTTAGTCCAAGACCGCTTGGCTTTTTTTTGGGTTTGGGTGCGGCTAATCATGAAGGCCAGATAGACCTGCCACCATTCGGTGTTGTAACAGGTATTAAACTGCTAAGAACAGTTCTACTTAACACAACCTAGTTACCATGGGTCCCAGAGCATATGTTTTGTTATTATATTTTGTAAGGGTAATCATGCAGGCCATATAGACCTCCCCCAATAGGGTGAGTAACAGGTATTGAAATGCAAAGAACAGTACTACTTAACACAAAGTTACCATGGGTCCCAGAGCATATGTCTTATTATTATATTTTGTTCGGTTAATCATGCAGGCCATATAGACCTCCCCCGATAGGGTGAGTAACAGGTATTAAAATGCTAAGAAGAGTACTACTTAACACAACCTAGTTACCATGGGTCCCAGACCGCATGTCTTATTATTATATTTTGTAAGAGTAATCATGCAGGCCATATAGACCTCCACCGATAGGGTGAGTAAGAGGTATTAAAATGCTAAGGACATTACTACTTAACACAACCTAGTTACCATGGGTCCCAGAACGCATGTGTTGTTATTATATTTTGTTAGGGTAATCATGCAGGCCATATAGACCTCCCCCGACAGGGTGTAACAGGTATTAAAATGCTAAGAACAGTACTACTTAACACAACCTAGTTACCATGGGTCCCAGAGCATATGTCTTATTATTATATTTTGTTCGGTTAATCATGCAGGCCATATAGACCTCCCCCGATAGGGTGATTAACAGGTATTAAAATGCTAAGAAGAGTACTACTTAACACAACCTAGTTACCATGGGTCCCAGACCGCATGTCTTGTTATTATATTTTGTAAGGGTAATCATGCAGGCCATATAGACCTCCACTGAAAGGGTGAGTAAGAGGTATTAAAATGCTAAGGACATTACTACTTAACACAACCTAGTTACCATGGGTCCCAGAACGCATGTGTTGTTATTATATTTTGTATGGGTAATCATGCAGGCCGTATAGACCTCCCCCGATAGGGTGAGTAACAGGTATTAAAATGCTAAGAAGAGTAATACTTAACACAACCTAGTTACCATGGGTCCCAGACCGCATGTTTTGTTATTATATTTTGTAAGGGTAATCATGCAGGCCATATAGACCTCCCCTGATAGGGTGAGTAACAGGTATTAAAATGCTAAGGACATTACTACTTAACACAACCTAGTTACCATGGGTCGCAGACCGCATGTTTTGTTATTATATTTTGTAAGGGTAATCATGCAGGCCATATAGACCTCCACCGATAGGGTGAGTAACAGGTATTAAAATGCTAAGGACATTACTACTTAACACAACATAGTTACCATGGGTCCAAGACCCAGAGCAGATGTCTTATTATTATATTTTGTATGGGTAATCATCCAGGCCGTATAGACCTCCCCAAATAGGGGGAGTTACAGAGATTAAAGTGCTAAGAATAGTACTACTTAAAACACAACCTAGTTAACATGGGTCCCAGACCGCATGTCTTATTATTATATTTTGTCAGGGTAATCAGGCAGGCCATATAGACCTCCCCCGATAGGGGGGGGTAACAGGGATTAAAGTGCTAAGAAAAGTACTAATTAACACAAGCTAGTTACCATGGGTCTAACACCATGTGTCTTGTTGTTATACTTTGTCAGGGTAATCATGCAGGCCATATAGACCTCCCTTGATAGGGGGAGTAACAGGGATTACAGTTCTAAGAATATTACTACTTAAACACAACCTAGTTACCATGGGTCCCAGACCAGATGTTTTCTTGTTATACTTTGTCAGGCTAATCATGCAGGCCATATAGAACTCCAACAAAAGGGGGGGTAAGAGGGATTAAAGTGATAAGAAAAGTTTTACTTAACACAACAAAATTACCATGGGTCCCAGACCGCGTGTCTTGTTGTTATAATTTGTCAGGGTAATCATAACCGCCATATAGACCTCCACCAATAGGGGGAGTTACAGGGCTGAAAGTGCTAAGAATAGTACTACTTAACACAACCTAGTTACCATGGGTCCAAGACCGCATGTTTAATTATTATACTTTGTCAGGGTAATTATATATCTAACAAATTTATCTATTTCTCTTCTATCGATTCTATCTAACTATCAATCTAACAGCAACAACTTGGGAGCGCTCAGACGCCCGTTCTGTGTGTGGCCTCGGCTCGCGCTTCACGTAAGGTGCCGCCCCTCTTGAGTAGGTCCTGACGTCTCAATGACGATACCTGGAAACTCCGTCAATCCGGTGCAAGTGGTAAAACGATCCACCACCGCTTGCACTAATATGATAGCAACATCCACTGCACACGGTAATAGACAAATATAACCATGTAACGGAAATAAAAGACAAAGGCTCCAAAGTGGTGAAATAAAAAGTCTTGTATTCAGTAACTTTGTTTAGCAAAAGCGGTTACAACAGGCAATTCAGCAATTCCAGCAGGTCAAACGCGTTTCATATATGTTAAACTTCTTCAGTGACCATCATGTACTATTGCCCATAATGCAGCACTATTTAAAGGGAAAGCAAACACACTCCCTCTTTAGTTAAACCAATCAAATTACAAAAAGTGCTGCATTATGTATACTACGAATACTGTGTTAAGTGACAGCAAAATACTTTTCTTTATTTATACAAACAGTAAACAATATACAATTTCTTAACTCACATATTAACTTTCAAAAAAGGAATTAAATCTGATTCAAAAAATAAAAAATAAAAAACCTAATTTAACTATTTTAGGTATCCACAAATAGTTTTACATCCCATTCAGAATTTAGTCCTACTGGCATTCTGGTATCCAGCTGAAAGATCCAGAAAACCTCTCTTTTACTGAGAGTATTACATCTATTTCCTCCTCTTGGATGTCTGGCAATCAGCTGGATACCCTGGAATGTCAGCAGGGAACTATCAGAATCGTGTTCTTTTCTGAAATGTAGGGAGACAGGTGTAGTGGACTCTGGATCTTCTATGGAACGCAAGTGTTCCAAAAAACGATCTTTTAGAGCCCGTGTCGTTTGACCGACATACTGCCTATAGCACCCCCTACAGGTCAGAAGGTATATGACATAGCAAGAATTACATGTTATATGCTCCTGTATCTTGAATTGTTTTTCATTAGCAGTAGACACAAAATTTTGACCAAAGGTAGCATAAGTGCAAGATTTACACCTCCTACTACCACATTTGTAAAAACCTGGTTTTATAGACAACCAATTTTGGCTAGAAATTTTAGGCAACATAGAGGGAGACAAGATCCCTCTTAATGTTTTTGCTTTACGTGACATAAAATACTATTCCATCCTTGACTATGTCACATAGTTTGTCATCTGTTTCTAGGATAGGTAATGCTTTACGAATAATGCCACAAATTTGGGCATATTCTTCACTATACGTAGTGATAAACTTAGGCTGACGAAATCTCTCATCTCTTTCCACTTTCTTTTTCTCAAGTAAAGTAGACCTATCCATAACATCAACTTCCTTTTTAATAGACTCTATTGCCTCTCTACAATACCCTCTGTGTATAAGTCTATTCGTCAATTCTGCAGAGTGTGATTGATAACTTTGTTCATTCGTGCAATTACGTTTGATTCTGATGTATTGGCTTTTCGGGATAGAACGAATTGTATGTTTTGGATGGCAAGACTGTGCATTGAGAATAGTATTCCCTGCAATCTCTTTGCGAAATAATTCAACATCTATTAATTTATTTGTTACATTAGACACCAGTCTAATATCCAAAAATGGCATGGAGTCTCTGTTAAATTCTAATGTAAATTTCAAATTCATCAAGTTATTCTGTAGATATTCTGAAAATTGTTCAATCAAATGTACTGGTCCCCTCCAGACTATCAATATATCGTCGATATACCGACCGTAATAATGGATATATTCTTTGTAGGGATTTCCATCTCCATAGACGTGGGACAGCTCCCACCAACCCATATACAGGTTGGCATAAGAGGGGGCAAACTTTGCCCCCATAGCTGTCCCACGCCTCTGGAGATAGAAACTCTCCTCAAACAGAAAAAAATTGTGTTTTAATAGATAATCAATGGATTTGACAATAAAACTTTTTAGAACATCATCATAGTCAGAAAAATGACTCAAAAAATATTCAATGGCCTTAATGCCCTGTTCGTGAGGGATACAGGTATATAATGATACCACATCAATAGTTACAAAAACAAATTCCTCCTGCCATACAATTTTCTCTAATCTTTTCACAACATCCGTAGTATCTTTGATGTAACTTAACAATTTCAGAACCATTGGTTGTAAATATCCATCTATCATTTCAGAGAGAGGCTCATTCAATGAGCCAATTCCAGCCACAATTGGCCTCCCTGGAGGATTATTTCTGTCCTTATGGACTTTGGGAAGAAAGTGAAAAATAGCTGTAATCGGATGCTCAGTATATAGAAACTCAAAATTATCTTCCGTTATAAGACCATCAAGTAAAGCCTCATTAAGAATGATTTTAAGTTCTCTCTGATAGAAAAACACTGGATTTGATTTGAGTCTCTCATATACTATAGTATCAAGTAACTTTCTATGCGCCTCTTTAATATAATCCTCCCGATTAAGAACTACAACCTTTCCCCCTTTGTCCGAATTTCGAAAAACTAATTCTTTGTTATTAACCAACTCTTTGATAGACAGATATTGATCTCTGGACAAATTATCTTTCTTATGATTAGCAGAGGATATATTTTTATGTAGTTCCTTCAAAGCTGTCTCAACTGTCTTCTGAAAGACTTCAACTGAACTCGACCTAGAACTTACTGGGTGAAACTTAGATTTCTTTTTTAATTTTGAAAGATCATACACATCTCGATTAACACTAAAATATGAATCCTTAGTGTCCTCACCTATAGTTACAAGGTCTAGAAGAGCACATTCATCAGCAAAATCAAAACCACATCTAAGTGGTTCTGGCTTCTCTCTTTGCCTCACTTCACAACTATCTTGTTTAACTTCTAAAAAGTGTTTCTTCCATACCAAGGTTCTCACAAACCTATTCAAATCCACTACTGTGTCAAACAAGTTAAAATGTGAAGTTGGAGAGAAACCTAAACCCAGAGATAAAACTTGTAATTGTGTTTTGGAAAGTTGAACAGATGACAAATTGATAACATTATAAGAGTCTATGCATATTTCTGAAATGCTAGTGCCCTCCTCCTCTGTGGATAGCGCCGAGGTTTGGGGGGTACAGTCTCTTGAAATTTTTCTTGACCTTCCTGACCTGCCACGTCCCCCTCTGCGTACTTTTTTCTTCGCACTGTGGACTTGTGCTGGCCCCTCTCGTTTTTTGACTGTGCTGAAGAAGTAGAGGGAACATGATCATCATGTGCTGTAAGAGCAAATGACGTAGTTACTACAGAGGATGGTGGACTCTCATTAGAAATTTCCAAATCCAAGGAGTCATAATCATACTCCGTATCAGTCTCTGCAAATCTAACTTTTTTATCTGATTTGTATCTTCTATATCTCCTCCTCGTGTCAGACACTGTCCATTTATAGACCTTATTATTCTCATAGTCTTGTTTGTCACGTAAGATTTTTTGTTTTTTAAAATGCCATAGATTGTCTCTAAACTCAGTAATCACCTTCTGCAACTTCGTATCATATTTGTTAAATACAGGATCTTGACACAAAGGTCGCATATATGATTGCAGCTTAAGTTTTTCTTGACACAACTCTTGATGTATTTGTTTTTTGTATTCAATTAATAAATCAATTAATGCTAAAGAGCATTCTGTAAGTATTTTGTTCCATTTATCAATAAATAATTGATCTGTCACCTGAAAAGAAGGAAATTTTCTGATACGGAGCCCTCTTGGTATACGTTGGGCTTTTTTATACATTTGAAAGCTCTTAATGTCCATTTCAATACTCAAATCTTTTTTGAGCAAGGAATCCATTTTATAAAACAAACTGTCCAAATTTTTATTAGCCTCTTGCTCAATTACATCTGTACTGAACAAATCTTCCGTATCACTAATATCCTCAGCAAACTGCTGAAACACATATCCTTCGGTTGCCATAATATATGTAACACAATGCTTATAATACGTTATAAATGATATCACCAATAGAGCCTTATAGTCACAATACTTAACTTCTGGGGTGCCTTACGACTTATAGCTTAAATAGCCTTTTGACGACCACATTCATAAACAAAACAAGGAAAGTCCGTGCCGCTTACCCTCTCCAACCCGGTGGATACAAAGTAACAGCAACAACTTGGGAGCGCTCAGACGCCCGTTCTGTGTGTGGCCTCGGCTCGCGCTTCACGTAAGGTGCCGCCCCTCTTGAGTAGGTCCTGACGTCTCGATGACGATACCTGGAAACTCCGTCAATCCGGTGCAAGTGGTAAAACGATCCACCACCGCTTGCACTAATATGATAGCAACATCCACTGCACACGGTAATAGACAAATATAACCATGTAACGGAAATAAAAGACAAAGGCTCCAAAGTGGTGATTATCTATTAAAACACAATTTTTTTCTGTTTGAGGAGAGTTTCTATCTCCAGAGGCGTGGGACAGCTATGGGGGCAAAGTTTGCCCCCTCTTATGCCAACCTGTATATGGGTTGGTGGGAGCTGTCCCACGTCTATGGAGATGGAAATCCCTACAAAGAATATATCCATTATTACGGTCGGTATATCGACGATATATTGATAGTCTGGAGGGGACCAGTACATTTGATTGAACAATTTTCAGAATATCTACAGAATAACTTGATGAATTTGAAATTTACATTAGAATTTAACAGAGACTCCATGCCATTTTTGGATATTAGACTGGTGTCTAATGTAACATATAAATCAATAGATGTTGAATTATTTCGCAAAGAGATTGCAGGGAATACTATTCTCAATGCACAGTCTTGCCATCCAAAACATACAATTCGTTCTATCCCGAAAAGCCAATACATCAGAATCAAACGTAATTGCACGAATGAACAAAGTTATCAATCACACTCTGCAGAATTGACGAATAGACTTATACACAGAGGGTATTGTAGAGAGGCAATAGAGTCTATTAAAAAGGAAGTTGATGTTATGGATAGGTCTACTTTACTTGAGAAAAAGAAAGTGGAAAGAGATGAGAGATTTCGTCAGCCTAAGTTTATCACTACGTATAGTGAAGAATATGCCCAAATTTGTGGCATTATTCGTAAAGCATTACCTATCCTAGAAACAGATGACAAACTATGTGACATAGTCAAGGATGGAATAGTATTTGTGTCACGTAAAGCAAAAACATTAAGAGGGATCTTGTCTCCCTCTATGTTGCCTAAAATTTCTAGCCAAAATTGGTTGTCTATAAAACCAGGTTTTTACAAATGTGGTAGTAGGAGGTGTAAATCTTGCACTTATGCTACCTTTGGTCAAAATTTTGTGTCTACTGCTAATGAAAAACAATTCAAGATACAGGAGCATATAACATGTAATTCTTGCTATGTCATATACCTTCTGACCTGTAGGGAGTGCTATAGGCAGTATGTCGGTCAAACGACACGGGCTCTAAAAGATCGTTTTTTGGAACACTTGCGTTCCATAGAAGATCCAGAGTCCACTACACCTGTCTCCCTACATTTCAGAAAAGAACACGATTCTGATAGTTCCCTGCTGACATTCCAGGGTATCCAGCTGATTGCCAGACATCCAAGAGGAGGAAATAGATGTAATACTCTCAGTAAAAGAGAGGTTTTCTGGATCTTTCAGCTGGATACCAGAATGCCAGTAGGACTAAATTCTGAATGGGATGTAAAACTATTTGTGGATACCTAAAATAGTTAAATTAGGTTTTTTATTTTTTATTTTTTGAATCAGATTTAATTCCTTTTTTGAAAGTTAATATGTGAGTTAAGAAATTGTATATTGTTTACTGTTTGTATAAATAAAGAAAAGTATTTTGCTGTCACTTAACACAGTATTCGTAGTATACATAATGCAGCACTTTTTGTAATTTGATTGGTTTAACTAAAGAGGGAGTGTGTTTGCTTTTCCTTTAAATAGTGCTGCATTATGGGCAATAGTACATGATGGTCACTGAAGAAGTTTAACATATATGAAACGCGTTTGACCTGCTGGAATTGCTGAATTGCCTGTTGTAACCGCTTTTGCTAAACAAAGTTACTGAATACAAGACTTTTTATTTCACCACTTTGGAGCCTTTGTCTTTTATTTCCGTTACATGGTTATATTTGTCTATTACCGTGTGCAGTGGATGTTGCTATCATATTAGTGCAAGCGGTGGTGGATCGTTTTACCACTTGCACCGGATTGACAGAGTTTCCAGGTATCGTCATTGAGACGTCAGGACCTACTCAAGAGGGGCGGCACCTTACGTGAAGCACGAGCCGAGGCCACACACAGAACGGGCGTCTGAGCGCTCCCAAGTTGTTGCTGTTACTTTGTATCCACCGGGTTGGAGAGGGTAAGCGGCACGGACTTTCCTTGTTTTGTTTATGAATGTGGTTGTCAAAAGGCTATTTAAGCTATAAGTCGTAAGGCACCCCAGAAGTTAAGTATTGTGACTATAAGGCTCTATTGGTGATATCATTTATAACGTATTATAAGCATTGTGTTACATATATTATGGCAACCGAAGGATATGTGTTTCAGCAGTTTGCTGAGGATATTAGTGATACGGAAGATTTGTTCAGTACAGATGTAATTGAGCAAGAGGCTAATAAAAATTTGGACAGTTTGTTTTATAAAATGGATTCCTTGCTCAAAAAAGATTTGAGTATTGAAATGGACATTAAGAGCTTTCAAATGTATAAAAAAGCCCAACGTATACCAAGAGGGCTCCGTATCAGAAAATGTCCTTCTTTTCAGGTGACAGATCAATTATTTATTGATAAATGGAACAAAATACTTACAGAATGCTCTTTAGCATTAATTGATTTATTAATTGAATACAAAAAACAAATACATCAAGAGTTGTGTCAAGAAAAACTTAAGCTGCAATCATATATGCGACCTTTGTGTCAAGATCCTGTATTTAACAAATATGATACGAAGTTGCAGAAGGTGATTACTGAGTTTAGAGACAATCTATGGCATTTTAAAAAACAAAAAATCTTACGTGACAAACAAGACTATGAGAATAATAAGGTCTATAAATGGACAGTGTCTGACACGAGGAGGAGATATAGAAGATACAAATCAGATAAAAAAGTTAGATTTGCAGAGACTGATACGGAGTATGATTATGACTCCTCGGATTTGGAAATTTCTAATGAGAGTCCACCATCCTCTGTAGTAACTACGTCATTTGCTCTTACAGCACATGATGATCATGTTCCCTCTACTTCTTCAGCACAGTCAAAAAACGAGAGGGGCCAGCACAAGTCCACAGTGCGAAGAAAAAAGTACGCAGAGGGGGACGTGGCAGGTCAGGAAGGTCAAGAAAAATTTCAAGAGACTGTACCCCCCAAACCTCGGCGCTATCCACAGAGGAGGAGGGCACTAGCATTTCAGAAATATGCATAGACTCTTATAATGTTATCAATTTGTCATCTGTTCAACTTTCCAAAACACAATTACAAGTTTTATCTCTGGGTTTAGGTTTCTCTCCAACTTCACATTTTAACTTGTTTGACACAGTAGTGGATTTGAATAGGTTTGTGAGAACCTTGGTATTGAAGAAACACTTTTTAGAAGTTAAACAAGATAGTTGTGAAGTGAGGCAAAGAGAGAAGCCAGAACCACTTAGATGTGGTTTTGATTTTGCTGATGAATGTGCTCTTCTAGACCTTGTAACTATAGGTGAGGACACTAAGGATTCATATTTTAGTGTTAATCGAGATGTGTATGATCTTTCAAAATTAAAAAAGAAATCTAAGTTTCACCCAGTAAGTTCTAGGTCGAGTTCAGTTGAAGTCTTTCAGAAGACAGTTGAGACAGCTTTGAAGAAACTACATAAAAATATATCCTCTGCTAATCATAAGAAAGATAATTTGTCCAGAGATCAATATCTGTCTATCAAAGAGTTGGTTAATAACAAAGAATTAGTTTTTCGAAATTCGGACAAAGGGGGAAAGGTTGTAGTTCTTAATCGGGAGGATTATATTAAAGAGGCGCATAGACAGTTACTTGATACTACAGTATATGAGAGACTCAAATCAAATCCAGTGTTTTTCTATCAGAGAGAACTTAAAATCATTCTTAATGAGGCTTTACTTGATGGTCTTATAACGGAAGATAATTTTGAGTTTCTATATACTGAGCATCCGATTACAGCTATTTTTCACTTTCTTCCCAAAGTCCATAAGGACAGAAATAATCCTCCAGGGAGGCCAATTGTGGCTGGAATTGGCTCATTGAATGAGCCTCTCTCTGAAATGATAGATGGATATTTACAACCAATGGTTCTGAAATTGTTAAGTTACATCAAAGATACTACGGATGTTGTGAAAAGATTAGAGAAAATTGTATGGCAGGAGGAATTTGTTTTTGTAACTATTGATGTGGTATCATTATATACCTGTATCCCTCACGAACAGGGCATTAAGGCCATTGAATATTTTTTGAGTCATTTTTCTGACTATGATGATGTTCTAAAAAGTTTTATTGTCAAATCCATTGATTATCTATTAAAACACAATTTTTTTCTGTTTGAGGAGAGTTTCTATCTCCAGAGGCGTGGGACAGCTATGGGGGCAAAGTTTGCCCCCTCTTATGCCAACCTGTATATGGGTTGGTGGGAGCTGTCCCACGTCTATGGAGATGGAAATCCCTACAAAGAATATATCCATTATTACGGTCGGTATATCGACGATATATTGATAGTCTGGAGGGGACCAGTACATTTGATTGAACAATTTTCAGAATATCTACAGAATAACTTGATGAATTTGAAATTTACATTAGAATTTAACAGAGACTCCATGCCATTTTTGGATATTAGACTGGTGTCTAATGTAACAAATAAATCAATAGATGTTGAATTATTTCGCAAAGAGATTGCAGGGAATACTATTCTCAATGCACAGTCTTGCCATCCAAAACATACAATTCGTTCTATCCCGAAAAGCCAATACATCAGAATCAAACGTAATTGCACGAATGAACAAAGTTATCAATCACACTCTGCAGAATTGACGAATAGACTTATACACAGAGGGTATTGTAGAGAGGCAATAGAGTCTATTAAAAAGGAAGTTGATGTTATGGATAGGTCTACTTTACTTGAGAAAAAGAAAGTGGAAAGAGATGAGAGATTTCGTCAGCCTAAGTTTATCACTACGTATAGTGAAGAATATGCCCAAATTTGTGGCATTATTCGTAAAGCATTACCTATCCTAGAAACAGATGACAAACTATGTGACATAGTCAAGGATGGAATAGTATTTGTGTCACGTAAAGCAAAAACATTAAGAGGGATCTTGTCTCCCTCTATGTTGCCTAAAATTTCTAGCCAAAATTGGTTGTCTATAAAACCAGGTTTTTACAAATGTGGTAGTAGGAGGTGTAAATCTTGCACTTATGCTACCTTTGGTCAAAATTTTGTGTCTACTGCTAATGAAAAACAATTCAAGATACAGGAGCATATAACATGTAATTCTTGCTATGTCATATACCTTCTGACCTGTAGGGGGTGCTATAGGCAGTATGTCGGTCAAACGACACGGGCTCTAAAAGATCGTTTTTTGGAACACTTGCGTTCCATAGAAGATCCAGAGTCCACTACACCTGTCTCCCTACATTTCAGAAAAGAACACGATTCTGATAGTTCCCTGCTGACATTCCAGGGTATCCAGCTGATTGCCAGACATCCAAGAGGAGGAAATAGATGTAATACTCTCAGTAAAAGAGAGGTTTTCTGGATCTTTCAGCTGGATACCAGAATGCCAGTAGGACTAAATTCTGAATGGGATGTAAAACTATTTGTGGATACCTAAAATAGTTAAATTAGGTTTTTTATTTTTTATTTTTTGAATCAGATTTAATTCCTTTTTTGAAAGTTAATATGTGAGTTAAGAAATTGTATATTGTTTACTGTTTGTATAAATAAAGAAAAGTATTTTGCTGTCACTTAACACAGTATTCGTAGTATACATAATGCAGCACTTTTTGTAATTTGATTGGTTTAACTAAAGAGGGAGTGTGTTTGCTTTCCCTTTAAATAGTGCTGCATTATGGGCAATAGTACATGATGGTCACTGAAGAAGTTTAACATATATGAAACGCGTTTGACCTGCTGGAATTGCTGAATTGCCTGTTGTAACCGCTTTTGCTAAACAAAGTTACTGAATACAAGACTTTTTATTTCACCACTTTGGAGCCTTTGTCTTTTATTTCCGTTACATGGTTATATTTGTCTATTACCGTGTGCAGTGGATGTTGCTATCATAACTATCAATCTATATATATCTATCTATCCTATCTATCTATCTATCTATCTATCTATCTTCTGTCCGGACTGTTTTGAGACAGCCACTTGTGTTTTTGACAAATTTGAAGTAGGAGGACAGAACAATCATCTTCTTCCATCTCCCGGTTCCAAAAATGAAGGCCATATAGACCTCCCCCGATAGGGGTACTAACAGGTTGTAGTAAACTGCTAAGAATAGTACTACTTAACACACCACGGGTCACAGATCACATGTCTTATTGTAATACTCTGTCAGGGAAATTATATATATTTCAAATCGATTTATTTATCTATCAAATCAATCGAACTATCAAACGTATCTATCAAATGTAGATTGCATCTATTGATCGATGTAATTCATATCTATAAAATGTATATTACATATTTTGGTTGATGTCATTCGTATCTATAAAATGTATATTGCATCTTTGATTCGATAACATTCGTATCTATCAAATGTATATTGCATCTATTGATCGATGTAATTCGTATCTATCAAATGTATATTGCATCTATTGATCTATGTAAATTGTATCGATCATATGTATATTGCATCGATTGAGCTATGTAATCTATGTATCTATCTATCTATCTATAAAATCTATCTATCTCGTGGTTGTGCAAATGGACTGTTTGCGGTTGATTGCGGTGCGTTACACTTGGAGTTTGCTCTGTCACTGTGAAGCGGCCGTAACCCTTACACTACCTGATAAATACGACATCATAACTGATGTTTTAAAGCACGTTATTGCAAGCAATTTGGAAATGTTAGGTGATTTAGGCCCTTTATGGGTTAAAAGCAGACTCTGCATAAACTATGTAATTTTCCATGGGAGTTTTGCCAGGGATCCCCCTCCGGCATGCCACAGTCCCGGTGTTAGTCCCCTTGAAACAACTTTTCCATCACTATTGTGGCCAGAAAGAGTCCTTGTAGGTTTTAAAGTTCGCCTGCCTATTGAATTCAATGGCGTTTCGCGTGGTTCGCCGGTTCCAATACCGGAAGTCTGAGTCCGCCGTTCGCGAACCGAAATTTTTAAGTTCGCGACATCACTATCTAAGAGTAAAAGTTTTTAATTGAACAATTAAGCACAAGTTAAAGACAAACGTACCAAACGTTAAAATAAATTGTGCACAAAAACTGTGACAGTTTGCCAGGTGAGAGCTCTCACACAGGGAGTGAAAGTAAATGAGAAAATGACAGGTTTACAGGAATCGAACTGCTACCCTGAACACTACCACTTTAAAAAGTCTGATCGGAACCAGAGGAAATGCGCCGTGGCATTAAAGAGTCCACAGGTCCTTCCAACGTAAGCTGTACCATCTCTGAGTTGCTCCGCTCCCCCTCGACACTGGTGACGTTCAGTACACTTTGTGATAAGCATATGTTGTGACTGTTATAAAGATCAAGCAGACAGGAAGCTGACACACTCTGGGCTTACCTTCAAAGACCTTTGGTTATAATAAGATATACATTTTGAGCACAATTTATTCTAACATTTGGTACGTTTGTTTTTTACTTGCACATTATTGTTCAATTAAAAACTTTTACTCTTAGAGTGGTTTTGCGCTCTTCTCTTGTTTTCTGTCTTTTTAGCATCTTCTGAGAGATGGATCACAGTCCTCTCTATGGTATTGAGCAGCTTCCACAAACATCATCACCTGAGGCTGAACTTTGGATACATTACTACGTTTTCTTATTAGCCAACATAATCTACAGGTTGACATTCCTAAAATCTCATCCCAATCAAGAACTCACTTGTTCTTAGGTTTCATTTTTATTTTGGGTTTATCCAAAGTTATATTCTATCCATTTATATCGGACAATTCATATTTGTGTATTCACAGTTTAATATTTAATTTTTTTGTGATCTTACTTTATTGGAGTTGGGAAGTGCAGCATATATCGTTTTGATTTCTCTACACCTCCCAGTCTGGCAGCAGACTCTGTGACTGTTGGTGTCCCAGTTACTTCCTCATCTCCATACCGGTAGCAGGCCACGCCCTCACTCATACACAAGCAACCTTATGAGGGGAACATCCTGAAGGTATTGTACTTGTATGTAAATTTAGCATTGTGTTTGTTGTGTGCATCATCCCAAGAGGGATGTTATCAGCTGTAGCTCTGACAGTCTTTTGCAGGAACTAACTGTATGCTTGTAAGACATGAATTATATGACTCAAGCTTGTGCTGCTAAAATGACCTCTATATTTAGCTGCATTTTGCTGAGGATGTTACTCCAAAAGTAAGATATGTGCAATATGTTACTTGCTGTTGTCATGTTGGACCTGTTACATGAGCAGATGTGATGTAGCATGTCAGCCTGTCTTGCAGCTCTCAGGGAAATTGCTGCACATGTGGATTTATAACTGTACACATGTGGTGTGTTGTTTGCTAGACAGCTATAGAGTGAAGTTTGCAGTGCACACATCAATAAAAGAGCTTGATACTTGCAACATAAGTTTGTGTTAAACTTGTTTATTGGGTTTTATATAATACCTGTGGATCTCTTATCAAATGAGAAATCTCAAATGCAACTAACACAGCAATTCTGCATGATGAAACCGGCTGCTATATTTGTAGACAAAGAAAATGTCAGGGTGCCAGGAATCAGATTGAGATGAAAAGTGCAAAAATAATCACACCTTTATTAATAACAAAAAAATAATAAAAAGTCCATAAGTCAAATAACAAGCCAGGAGTCAAAACCAGAGCTGGTAGTCAGATGAGCAGAGTCAGGAGCCAAAGCGAATAGTCAGATGAGCCGAGTCAGGAGCCAAAGCGAGTAGTCAAACGAGCCGGAATCAGGAACAAGGAGAACAGCAGAGTCAGTAACAAGCCAGGGATCAGGAACCAAGAGGGACGTCAGACAGCCAGGTAATACACTGGAACTCACAAACAGGTCTGAGACAACGCAAGGGCAAAGCATACTGAACAGAGGCCCTTTAAATAATAAGTGATGACATCACAATTCAGAGACTGCAACCTGTCTCACACGGATGATGTACACCAGTCTGGCCATACAAGGGTGTGCAGGAAATGAGCAGCATCACACATTATGCACCAGAGTCAGCAAGAGAGGTGAGTAAAATGGCTGCCAGCAGCACATGGCAAACAAAGCAGGGAAAAAAAACCTGACAGAAAATCATCAAATGAGTTACAGCATTTTCTTACTGCAGAATTGTTTCTCTTAAACTCAGCAACAGGGATAAATATGCAGTTAAAATCAGTCTGGCAATCTCTCTTTTATTTAATTAAAGGGACACTCAATCAAAATTAAGCTTTCATTATTCAGATAGAGCATGCCATTTTAAACAACTTTCCAATTTACTTCCATTAAAAAGACAAAACATTTAAAATTGTCAGAAATTTTTTTTACTACTCATTTGAAGTTCACACTAAGTGCTATTGCATTTGTTGATTATGCAAATCTACTTTGTTGACTGGTCATTTAAGTCAGTGTGTGTGTGTGTAAATATATGTGTTTGTGCATGTGTATGTAAGTGTATGTGTATTAACCCCCTAATTAGGGACTTTGCTATTCCCCAAATAACAGACAAACACAATTTCCTGGGGTATAAAAGGTCACAGCTTGTTTTATAAAATTTAACATATAAATAACTTAACATATAAATAAAACAGATAAATATCCCCAATAACAGAATTAACATTAATGATCCACAGGGCTTGCCAAGTAACCAATTGTACCTCTGTTCCAATGATCCCCTCAGGAACCATTCAAGACCTCTCCTGCCTCAGCAGGAGGTACCCCAGCAGAACTCCACAAGCCACAAAAAGGCAAGCCCCCCACCAAGCTGAGACAAGAATAGTACACCTCCACAGCCGTGCTCCAAGGCAGGGAAGGAGGGAGCTTTTTCTCACCGTCAGGTCCATACAGAAGATGATCCTACTTCATGCTCAACCATCTTTTACACCTACCATGTGAGCCAGCCCCTTGTCCTCAAGATAACCCTTCCAATTGCCCTGCTCCGGGGTCACAGGCCCCTCAAAAATAGGTATTTTTACAGGGCTGGCATGGCCCCCTAATTAGGGACTATGCTATTCCCCAAATAACAGACCAACACAATTTACTGGGGTATAAAAGGCTGCAGCTTGTTTTATTAAATAACATAACTTAACATATAAATAAAATAGATACATATCCTCAAAAACAGAATTAACATTAATAACCCACAGAGCTTGCCAAGTAACCCATTGTACCTCTGTTCTAAGGATCCCTTCAGGAACTGTTCAAGACCTCTCCTGCCTCAGCAGGAGGTACCCCAGCAGAACTCAACATACCACAAAAAGGCAAGCCCCCACCATCAGGACAGCTTAAAGCCGGACCCCGCCACCACCTAAGGTCTTTTCAACCCTTGCGTATTCCACCATCTTAACAATAACCTGGTCCCATCTCAAGCCTCAAAAACAAAACCAATGAACCTGAACTGCTTCCCCATCAAGTTCTATCTGGCTCCCCCCATCCTTTATCCTTGCAGCTCGTCTAGCCCAATATATGTATGAATGGCCGATGATCCAACACTCCATAGGACACAAAACCACAACACCAACTGATTTCTCACATATGATCTAAAACTGTTAGAGGCCCACCTCCCAATCCCCTTAATACTTGCGTCTGACATACCCAACATTCTTGCATCCATGGTGGCCACGATTCGGAAAGAGTGCAACCCGAAGTCGAGGTGCGGGAGCCCCAATAACGTTAACGCCTTCCTAAAAACCGCCACAAATTGGAATCGAGGCAACGTGTCCCCGTTCCGATGGACAAGCAAGGGGCCACCACCCATCAGCCGCACTCGCAGTAAAGCGGCCACCGAATCCACGGGGCAACATGCCCCCCCTATAGCCTTAAGACCAATAGTTCTCCCCTATCCACACTGATTGGTCTTAGAATGCCAGAGCCAGATAAACAGCTCCCAGTCCTGGATCAAAACATCACTCTGCTGGATACCTCCTTCATCCCTCTTAGTCGCCCCCACAACCTCTGATACCCTAAAAGTGTAAAAAAAAGGATAAAACATAAGCTGCATGAAAAAGCACCACCTTGTATTCGTTGGAGAACACCACAGTCAGGGCTCCCACCACCCTTTGCAACAATGAGAATATAACTGGCCTCCTCGTGTCCTGGGCCCCTCTTCCCTTGCACAAACTTCTAGCCACCATACACACCACAAATGCCTTTGTAATGTCCTCCCAGCCCAGACACTGATACAGGAAGGCAATCGCTGCCAACCTACGCTTCACCATGGCCCTCGACTCCCCACTTTCCCTCCACTCTGCCATCCATCCAACCAACACCTTCGACCAGCTACAGGACATAAGGGCCCCCCCAGCCTCTTTTAGCACTTCAAACCAGTCCTTCCATACCTGTGTGTATACCTTCCATGTGGACCCAGCTAGAGCAAATCTCACCATCTTCAACAAGCCAAGAAATCCACCTTCCACAAGTCCTTTGGGCAATGCATCCCTGTCTCCTCCGCCAACGGGGCCAGCACCCGGAATCTGTCCCACTGAAAAAGGGAAAGAGAATCAACAATCCCATTCAACTTCCCAGGCACATGCACAGCCTTGAAAATAACATTACATCTCAGGCATTCCAGCACAAATGAACAAGAACAACTACCGGAGGGGACGATGCTGACAAGGAGTTAACAGCCGACACCACCCCCGTAATATTCAAGTGGAACAAAACTTTCCTGTCTCGCAACAAACCCGGCCAAATTGCTAATGCCACCAATAACGGAAACAATTCAAGTAACACCAGGCTCTTTGAAAGGCCCCCTGAATGCCACTCCTTAGACCACGCATCCGAGCACCACTTACCCCCCATGTATGCTCCAAACCCATGTGCCCCCGATGCATCTGTGAACAGATGCACATCAGGGTCCTGCTAACCTACCTGCTGAATTAAGATCCAGCCATTAAATTCTTCCAGGAATTGCAGCCAGATCAACAAGTCTTCCTTTAAAGCTTTTGTCAAGTGAACATGGTGGAACGACTCTTTCACCCCAACCGTGCCCAGGGACAACCTTTGGCAAAAAACTCTCCCCACCGGGATGATCCTGCAGGCGAAATGTAATTTACCCAACGACTGCATTTCGTTCAAAGTCAACTTCTTATTTCCCAGGGCCTGGCGCCACACGCCACACAAGTCAACTACTTTGTCAATCATTAAGCTGCATTCCATCTTAACTAAATCAATGTGGATTCCCAAAAAACTCAGAGCAATGCAAGGGCCCTCTGACTTATCCCCAGCAACTGGGATACTGAACTCATCAGCCACGTGCCCAAAAAGAATCCATCAAATGCTGGCAGACCTCAGCACCCGGAGGGCCCACAAACAAAAAAAATTGTCAAAATAATGGATCAGAGAACCCAAACCCGAATCTTGCTTAACAACCCATTCCACAAAACAGCTAAACTTTTTGAAATACGAACACGAAATGGAACAACCCATAGGGAGGCATAGGTCCACAAAAAAATTCCCCTCAAAAACACAACCCAACAAATGGTGACAAGATGGGTGGACTGGCAGCAACCAAAATGCTGACTCAATGTCCACCTTTTCCAAAAGGGCCCCCCTGCCCGCCTGCCTAACTAATGCCACTGCATCGTCAAAGGTCCGGGTCAATACCGTCGTTAACCGAAAAGCCTTTCGGATACGACAAGTGGTGAATCATTCTTAACTGTCCCGGTGCCTTTTTTGGGACTACCCCCAATGGGGACAGCCACAGGTTAGGTAACGGGCTGTATTTCAAGGGGCCAGCCATTCGCCCCAAGGAGACCTCCTTCCCCAACTTTTCCAGAACCACTCCTGGAAACTCCCTGTGGATTTCAAATTCCCCGACACTCCAACCCCTTTTTGCTCCTGGAAGGGGATGAGGAGACCCAAGCTAAAACCTGTCAAGAGGAGCACAGCATCCCCTCCTTTTCCCCTAATCTTAGCTTATCGCCTTAGCCACGGGACCATCCTTCTAATGTCCACTGGTGTCCGAGCCAGGAACACCCACTTCTCCCACTCTAACCCTGGCCTTCCCATTCCTGAAGCATTTAGTACCGCCCCTGGGGTACTCATGCTTGCGGCACTGGCTCCCCACCCCCCCCCCCGCTGGAACCGTCACTGCACAAGACTGTTGCACCCGCGTAACCAGCTCCCTCAATCCCTTTAACAATGCATTCTGCACCTCATTCACACTCCCACTCTGATTAATAGATGCACACATGTATTTAGGCGCCTCACCTGCTGTTCTATGTGCCGACCAAGCTCAGGAATCCCTTGTGGCCCCGGCCCTTCCAGACCATCTCTTTTCCCTCGTCAGTGACTTCTGGTGCCTTCCTGGTGATCTTCTCCTGGCCCTGGGCTCTCTCCTCCTGTCTCCACTCCTGTCCATGGCTGCCTGCTTGATACGCGCCCATGTGGGTGACACCCTGCTGCATCTCTTCCTGAAGGATGAGCAAGACCTGCCCCATCTCCTGCTTGTCTCCCGATGCCCACTAGGGGACCGGTCCCTCCTCCAGTCACTCCCAACCTGTAATGTAACATCAAAAACATAATCTAATACACCTCTCTCCATCCGCCCACTTGCTCCCTCTCCCCTGGCCCTGCCAGTGTGCCTGCCCCTCCCTTCTCCCCCAAAGCCCTGAGGGGGTGAAATGGACCCCAAGATCTGCACCAAAACATCCAGTTCCCTCACCTGGCCAGCTGTAGACAGCTCCGGGACACTCACCTCCTGAAACCCCTCGCCATCAAAGTCACTAGGGATATCCTTGATAATAAGGGAATCCATTTCCCTCTCCCGAATCCCGCTGCCGTCCTGTCTCCGACATCCCTCCGGGGTTGATGTCTGTGGCACTATCATAGAAGAAGGGCAGTTATACATGGCCCAGGTACCAGCGTGGCACCCAGAACCCTACCCTTCCTTACCTTACACAGACACACACACACTAAACCCTGACCAATATAACAGGGGGACATGCATAAAAAAAAATGAATACATAGTTAGGATTGGAGGAAAGAAATCAATATGGGATGAGGAGGGGGTTGGAAGGAACAAAATCAATTTATGGGGGCCTCCCCCCACTTTTGGGGGACCCTACTAGGCTGTGACCCCCTGCGGCCTTCCTACAATTGCTGGGGCATCCCCCCTTTAGCTCCCACTTTAGGCTCATCATATCTCCACCAGGCCATACCCTCATAAGTACGGTAGGCCGAGGAAATCTCATCCAGGTAGCTGAACAGGGCAGAGCCCTGGTCGGGGGACTTCTGTGTAATCACGCTGGCCAGGATACAAAAAGCCCTGGACCAGTGAGCGAACATCTTCTGTATCTTCCGATACCATTTCTTACACTCCTCCTCCTCCTTCTTCCCCTGCTCACCCTTTGGGTCCTCCTTAATCTCTACAAAAAGATCCATGGGATGAGGAGGGGGGTGTGAGGAAAAAAATCAATCTATGGGGGCCTCCCCCCACTTTTGGGGGACCCTACTAGGCTGAGACCCACTGCGGCCTTCCTAAAATTACTGGGGCATCCCCCTTTAGCTCCCACTCTAACCCTGGCCTTCCCTTTCCTGAAGCATTTAGCATAGAGGTGGACCCCCCCCCCCACATCCTGAACATTCGTGCTTATACTTGCACGAGGACCCGAATCAACACTGCCCATCATTGAACTGGAAACACAGGCTCTTTCAGAGGACCACTGCTGAACTGCTGACGGCTGTACCCACAAGGCTGCTCCCACCAGGCCAAAAGGACTGCCCCCCTCATAAAGGAGTCCTAATCTCCAGTCAATTCCCCATGTCCCTATCGTCCCATGTCCCTGCTCATCATATCTCCACCAGGCCATACCCCCCATAAGTACGGTAGGCGAGGAAATCTCATCCCGGTAGCTGAACAGGGCAGAGCCCTGGTTGGGGAACTTTTGTGTAATCATGCTGGCTAGGATACAAAAAGCCCTGGACCAGTGAGCGAACATCTTCTGTATCTTCCGATACCATTTCTTACACTCCTCCTCCTCCTTCTTCCCCTGCTCACCCTTTGGGTCCTCCTTAATCTCTACAAATTGATCCTTGGGAAGAAGTGAAAACAATTCTAGGAACTCCCTTTTCCAAATCTTTTCTTTCACCTCATTAGTTAAATGCATTCCTAAAGGGCTTATAGAACACAGCCTACGCAATGCTTTCTCTGACACCTTCAGGGTCCCGCCCCCGGAACTCACTGCTGCACTGCCCGCGCCACTCGCCGCAGAGTCCCTGCTGGCATCCCACCTGGCTCCTGTCCAGCCCCTACACCCACGGTCCCAACCACCCCCGGCCCAGATACCACAACCGCTGCCACCCCTGCCCCTGGGGTACTCATGCTTGCGGCACTGACTCCCCACGACCCCACCAGGCCCATCACTGCACAAGACTGTTCCACCCATGTAACCAACTCCCTCAATACCTTTAACAATACATTCTGCACCTCATTCACACTCCCACTCTGATTAATAGATGCACACATGTATTTAGGCGCCTCACCTGCAGTTCTATGCGCCGCCCCAGCTCCGGAATCCCTTGCAGCCCCGGCCCTTCCAGACCATCTCCTTTCCCTTGTCAGTGACTCCCGGTGCCTTCCTGGGGATCTCCTCCTGGCCCTGGGCTCTCTCCTCCTGTCTCCACTCCTGACCATGGGTGCCTGCTTGATACATGCCCATGTGGGTGACACCCTGCTGCATCTGTTCCTGACGGATGAGCGAGACTGGCCCCATCTCCTGCTTGTCTCCCGATGCCCACTAGTTGACCGGTCCCTCCTCCAGTCGCTCCCAACCTGTAATGTCACATCAAAAATATCATCTAATCCAACTCTCTCCGTCTGCCCACTTGCTCCCCCTCCCCTGGTCCTGGTGGTGTGCTTGCCCCTCCCTTCTCCCTCAAAGCCCCGAGGGGGTGAAATGGACCCCAAGAGCTGCGCCAAAACATTCAGTTCCCCCACCTGGCCAACTATAGACAGCTCCGGGACACTCACCTCCTGAATCCCCTCACCGTCAAAGTCACTAGGGATATCCTCGATGAGAAGGGAATCCATGTCCCTCTCCCAAATCCCTCTGCCATCCTGTCTCCGACATCCCTCCGGGGTTGAAGTCTGCGGCACTATCATAGAAGAAGGGCAGTTATACATGGCCCAAGTATCCGACTGGCACCCATAACCCTGACCTACCTTACCTTACTGGGGGGGGGGACACAAATGTACACTATTAAACACCATTACTAGTTTATCACATATCATTATGTCACTACTTATATTATATATTGTTTCTATTAGCAATAACACATTTACATAGTATTTTTATAATATTAATAAAATATTCACATTTGATTTTAAATTTATTTATAGGATATCATTATATTCAGTTCACGGTAGCACATCATATCTCCATTGGGGGAGTACCTTAGCAAATTTTGTAACAGTACCTAATTGTAGCTAGGTTAGCATTAACACCATTATTTAATCACCATTATTGCAGTCCCTAGACTATAAGGGTGATAGTATACCACGGTCTTCTGTACACGAAGAACATACCACACATTGGCTAAACAATATGAGGTTTGGTGACAGATGTGAGTGGGATACGTTGTAGGCGCTAGTAAACCAAGCCCCCCTTTATGCAGGTCAGCACAGCTGACGTAGCAACATAATATCGCTGTGTGAGTGTTAGAATTAGAAACTAGACATAATAGGTCCAAATCATGGTAACAGACCATGCCCTCAGAAGAGCATCATAACTTTAAAATGTTTCCTACTGGCCACAGTTGGTGATTCTCGATCATGATATCACCGACCACACGCCCACTGCCAAATCATTGGTTGAGTGGAGGGTGTCCCAGGAATATTGAGACATGATTGGCTCAATATTGTTAATTGCACTGTGTATTCGGCGGATGGTGTTTTAACACGCAGACCCCAAACAATCTTATTTTAGTTTGCACTCAATCAAATACAATGGGGCAGATATCATAAAAATCTCACAGATACTTGTCCATTTAGCAGTTAAAAATATCCTCTGATTATATTTAAGGTATATGAGAACGATCCTATTGAATTACTCACACAAACACCCGTTATATGACTACTAATCAAAATAGTAAGTATCACTTGAGAACTATGGAATAATCGTCACATATTTCTAATGGTAAATAATTCTTTCAGCAGCATATAAAATTCCTATTTGGATTTCTTTCAAGATGAGGAGGGTTAGGATTTGTGATGAACGTATGTATAATGTTGGGAATCTATGAAAGATTGTACATTGAATGTCCACATATTAATCTGTGTAATGGCTATGTATATTGTTACATGCATTGCAATCATGAAACATTAGACTATCCTGTAGTTTCCTTATTGCATGTCATCACAGCACAATAGGGTGTTTTACAATATACAAATGATGACTGTTACTGTATAATAACTTGCAGGTTTACTATGTTCAAATTATAATGTTCAGCTCAGTTTTTTACATTTTTATTCATGATTATAATAAACAAATTGTGGGTTGTGAATTAATCAATTAGGGATGTGTTTACTTACACATGCCCCACTATTGGTGTGTCCTCGCTAACTATTGGTTAAGACTCAGTTTAAATAGATTGTCAGTTAGAAGGTGTATTATGCCTGATGAAACAGCCCATGCTGGGGCTGAGAAATGTGTTGCATTATAACCACTGATTGTTAATGCTTTTAATGTTGCTTTTAATAAACTAACTTGTTTTATACAAGCTTTGGTTTATCACCTTCTTGAGCAGTTTCAACCACTGCCACTGACTTATCACTCACCCTGAGTGTAGCAGGATCCCCCTGCACTGACCAACCTACGTCTGGAGAGGGTTAGCTGGTACACCCCACGTTACCAGCCTGCGTCTACCAGTACATAAGTGTACTTGGGCCAAATGTGAGTACCCACTTGGCTATTCTTATTTTGATTGTTTGGCATATTGATATACACATGAGGCGCCCATCTTGTCTTCTATTTCCTTTGCAGTTCTGGACAATTCTGTGAGGAGAGAAGCCACACCACTGTGCGATATTGATAAAAGTTGGATTACTCCACCACATTGGATATACTACATCATTCATCGTATAATAATTGGAACTCTCTACTGGGACTTTCCTTAAATAACTACCCTTGGAATATTGGGTTTGACTTACATGTTTATTAACATCTGTTATATGTATATATGCCTATCTGGTTTTTGAAAGCTAACCAGTGGAGAGGTTCACAGTTTTTTTTCCATCCACAGAGCACCCCCTCATTGTCTAGTATATATAGACCCTCCCCATGGACTCATCTGGGCCCTATCTCCCCCTAAACCTGGCCCTGTACCTGTGGGGGTGCCCCCTAACCCTTGGAGAATTTTCTTTTGGTTTGCTTAAAATGGAGGGGGGGCACAGGTAAACACCGCCTGACACTATCTCAATTGCCCCCCCAGCCTACCGCCAAACTGCCCTACTCTTCGATAGCCCAGCTACTTACCTGCTGAAGCAGCAGTTGATGCCTCCTCCAACGTCACCTCAGGCCCGGCCGGGCGCATCATGGATCCCACATGACCGTCGTCATCCTCCCACGAGAGCGGCCTAGCGTCTCCTAACCTCTGATGGTCCCGCAGCTCCAGCTCCTGTGCCTCCAACCTCTGCTGCCAGAGCACCTCCTACCGGCCGGCCGTCCTCTGGGCCCTCTCCTGGAAGTGCCGGATGCGCTCCCCGCCGACCTCCCTCTCCGAGATCCCACCTCCGGACTGAGGCGCTCTGGCCGCTTTGACCTCCTCACCGGCCTGCTCTCGGGGACAGAACCTCCCCCGCCGTCTGCTCCGGGTCAAGTCCCAGGAATCGGCCCTGCAGCCTGCAGCTGCGCCAGCAACCACTGAGGACCACTCTCCCTGGCAACAGCTGCAGCTGCCATGATCAGCTCTTGGAGGTTGTCCATGGTGAGGAGGTAAGTACCCTCACGTTCTCTCCAGGCTTGATGGAAGTGAGAAGATGGAAAGAGCTCCTGCTCAACCATCTTTAACACCTACCATGTGAGCCCGCCCCTTGTCCTCAGGATAACCCTTCCACTTGCCCTGCTCTGGGGTTAATGGCCCCTCCAAAATAGGTTTTTTAACAGAGCTTGCAGTATGTGTGTGTTTATATATGTGTGTGTATATGTTTGTGTGTGTGTTTGTGTATGTGTATGTATGTGTGTGTATGTTTGTGTGTGCTTATATATGTATGTGTATATGTTTGTTTGTGTGTATATGTATGTTTGTGTATGTGTAAGTGTGTGTGTATGTATGTGTGTGTTTATATATGTATGTGTATATATTTTTGTGTGTATATATGTATGTGTGTATATATGTGTAGGTGTGTGTATATGTGTGTATGTTTATATGTGTATGTAAGTATGTGTGTGTATATGTGCATTTATGTTTGTGTATGTGCGTGTGTATATATATATATGACAGGAGCGAGCTGCACTTAGTCTTATGGCGCGGTCGGGCCGGGCTGTGACTATACAGCTGGCCCGATGCGCTGACTAAATATAACAGACCCGCTCAGCAGAGAGCAGAGAGTGGGTCTGTAAAAGCGCCATATTTTTAACATATTAAAAGGTAAAAAAGGCATTTATAACTATAGCACTTAAATAATGTTATATACTTCTGCACTATGTGCAGAATTATATAACATTATTTTTAAGGTTTACTGTCCCTTTAAGTGTCACTTTCCTTACCCATAACCCCCAGTCATCCTCTTCGCCTCTGTCAAGGGGGGATGTGCAAAGATAGGGTACTTTTCCCTGCAAGCAAGGATTGGGGTCAAGCTGATTCCATGCCAATCTCTTTAGATAGAGTAATGGTGGCTTATAGCACTTAGAAGGTGGCGAGGTAGTCTCTGCTTAACTTCTAACATTATTGCTACTCCTATGTAGAAAACCAGGGTTAGTTACTCTGTTTTTTCTTGTATTTTCAGATCCCTGTCAGCGACCAGACTAATCTTAACTGAAAAAATAAAAAAAAACTAACCTTATACCTACTATTACAAAACATTAAAAAACCTGCCATTACAAAAAATAAAAAATAAAAAAAATAAAAAAAGAGTTATTATGCCTATTTTAAAACCGTACTTTAAAAAAATATATAAACGGTATATATAGTTTTTTTTTTATTTTGGGGTGTTTTTTTTTTTTTTTTTTCAGTGGAGTTAACTCTTTATTTTTCATAATTTGTTTGTTGTTTTTATAATGACCGGTTTGTTTTTTCTTGTACTGTTAGTTTTTTTTTTCCAGTAATGTTAGATTTTTTACTTTTAAGGTAAGGTTGGGTTTCTTATTTTTAAAGGTAAGGTTATTTTTTTCAGGTGTTTTTGATTTTAAAGGTACTGTTATTTTTTTTTTTTACAGCTAAAGTTAGTTTGTTTTGGGATGTTCGGGGGTGTTAGGTTAAGGTGTTTAGATGTTAGTAGGTTACTTTGCAATGGGGGTTTGAGGGTTTATGGGTTAATAGTGTAGTGGGTTACTTTGTGAGGAGGAGTGTGGCAGTTCAGGGGTTAATAGAACAGTTTCCTGTGACCAAACTCTTTATATGAGCTTTCAGGTTGCTTAAAATTTTTGAGCTTTAAATGCATTTGCGTTGAAGCAATCACATTTACTTTCAACTTGCAATTCAAGCAGGCAATGCGCTCACCGCCCATGGAAAATACAGGTAAGGTTAGTCTGTTTTGGGGTAATTTAGGGGTGTTAGGTTAGGGGGTTGGTTTGTGATGGGGTGTGGTGGTTTAGGGGTTGATAAGGTGCATGTAAGGTGCAACGCACAGCAGCTCACTGGATAGCGGGGTGCCAAGCCGTATCCGGGGAAGAGGTGCTGCAGCTATTCCTGTTGGAACATTGCTTTGACAAATTATCAGCAGGAGTTAGAGAGTGGGTTCGGGACCGTAAACCCTCCACCCTGCATGAAGCTGCTCGCCTGGCAGATGAGTATACGGATGCCCGCAAACTGGACACTGCTACCACTAAGCCCCCTGCCAGAGTGGAGTACAGACCCCCAGTCACCCCAGCAGCTACTAGTTACCAACCCCTGGTGCACCGCTCTACCACACGGCCTCCAGCCACGAACTATCCTCGGACAGCCCGGGTCGGCTCACGGGACTACTCACAGCCTATTCGGTGCTTTGGATGTAAGCAACTAGGGCACAAAAGACCAAAGTGTCCCCTAAGCACAGCGAACCAAGCACAGTCCTGGAGGAGACCTGCTGGCGGAAACCCACGTAACCCCCAGCCTGCGGCCCACTGCGTAGAGGAGGAAGAGTGTTTGGGCATCCTACATAAAGTGGACCCCGTGCAAGCTGCCCACCGGGATAACCGGCAACTGGTTAAAGTGAATGGGAAGGAGGTCAGTGGTCTACGGGATACTGGTGCTACCATGACCTTGCTTCAAAAGAACTTGGTGTCTGAGAAACAGCACACCGGAGACACTGTGGCTGTGAGGGTAGCAGGGGGCGCTGTGTTCCGCCTACCTGTTGTCCGGGTACATTTGGATTGGGGAGTGGGCGCTAGACCTGTGAATGTGGGGGTCATGAAGGACTTACCAGCTGATGTTCTCCTTGGAAATAACTTGGCCCCCCTTGTTTCTGCCTACGCTCCTATGGGTACCGCCAATGTTAACCCTGTGACTACCCGTGCCCAGATCCGTGCAGAAGAGACTGACCCACCTGCTGCTAAGCCCCAGGACGCTGAGCTCAGTAAATCTCTATCCGCTATTGATACGTGGAAGTCCCGTTACAATGCGCTGATGAAGGAGAAGAGTCAAGTAGAGGATGAAATGGTCACGTTAAACAATCACGTAACGGTGCTAGCGGGAGAGAAGAGGAGCACAGAGGAAAAAGCGTGTTTAGAACAGGAATCCCTGCTAGACAAGATGCACCGACAGACCGCAAAAAACACCAGCTTGAGAGTGGAACATGAAACATTAAAGACAAACTTAGCAACACTGGAGGAGAAGCTGACGCTGGCCCATAGTGAGGTGCAGCAACTCAATGGCAACCTACGTCAGTATGAAGGGCTTGTGGATACCTATAAAGAGCAGGTACAAAAAACTCGTAAAGAAGCCGATGAGATTTGGAAGGACTGTTTAGCCCTAGTCTGGCACTGAAGAAGTTGAACCCTTATTTATATGGACAGGAATTCTCTCTCATAATGGGAATACAGATGGATTGTCCCAGCAAACTGACATGCCTACCACCTCCTAGTCCGGTCATCCCCAAGTTGACCCGCCAAAGGGTCAAGCCAGGTCTGCCGGAGTGTCCCACCAGGAGGGAGCCGTGTGACAGACTCCTCTGTCAGTACTGGAAGGGTTAACTTGGTTCAGCTTTGAGAAACTATTTTCTAAAAGACAGGTCCTGGCAGCAGCTATTGTGTACTTTAATTAAGTTTTAGTGATAAGCATTCACATTGTTTAATCACCTCCAGAGTCAGACTGCTCTCCAGAGTCAGACTCCATTGTTTTCTTGTGTTTAAATTGTTTATCTGCTTAAGTAATGTAATTCTATTGTATCATGAAAAAGGGCGTCTTGCCTCTATCTAATGTACAATACTGCCAACCCCCCATCTGGTCTCAAACCTGCATAAATACTGGGCATATAGCCCTCAATAAAGTACATTCTGTTTTTACCTTCAATATGGAGTTTGGTCTCATGTTTGGGGGGAATTATCTGGGTTGTGTGTTGCGGATCCCATATTCAGGACTAGTGATGTCCCAAACTGTTCGCCCGCGAAAGGTTCACAGCGAACATAGCTTGTTCGCGTTCGCGTTTGTGGGCGAACACATGGGGATGTTCGATCCGCCCCTATGTGTCATCATTGTGGAAACTTTGACCCTTTATGTCACAGCCACCTGACACATTAGAGCCAATCAACATCAGACACTCCCTCACAGACACTCCCAGCTACTCGGAATCCACCATTTTAGACTCATAACGACCTTGCTTTTTTAATGAGAGGACGTGTTGTGTTTTTGCTCCTGACATTAATAGGAAAAACATAGCTAGGCTAGTGTATTTACAGTCCAGAAGGACTCCGCTCATCTCTGCTGCAAGCACAGCACCCCAAAAAGCCCTTTTTAGGGCTATATTTCGTGCCGTTTTTTTTTCCGTTTTTTTTTTATTAGCATTTGCCTGGCTTTCAGCTGTGTGTTTAAGGCTCACAGCATATGCTCTGACTACTGCCACCACTGATATCTCCCTAACAACATTAGTTTAAATTTAACTAACCCAAAAATTTTATTATTTTTCTAGTGTAATTTTTTTTCATTTTCTATCAGGCCAGTGTCACACAGCATATACTCTGGTTCATTGCTCTGTGCCAGCCAGCAGCCAGCAGTGTTAATATCCGTTTATAACATTATTTTAAATAAAAAAAATATATATATATATTTTGCTAGTGTAATCTAATTACATTTACTATCATGCCTGTGTCTGTCATGCTCACTCAGCATTAATATACCTCCTTTTTTTCAGTCTTTTGGTTAATTGGTCTGTGCCAGGCAGCCACCCAGCACTCATATCTATTCTTCCTCACCTTAATTTTAATATAAAAAAAAAAAAGTTTAAATTTGTTTGCTAGTGTAATCTAATATAATTTTCTATCCGGCCTGTGTGTTTTGCTGACCTAGAGAGCCTACTGTGTTTACTTGCTGCCCTCCCTAGTCTATGAGCCACGACTCATATGTGTTTTACCTTTTTTTAATTCCCCCCCCCAAAAAAATAATTTCAATCATTTTTCTAGTGTAATCTAATAGTATTTTCTATCAGGCGTGTGTGTATCCGACTTACAGAGCCTACTGTTTTTAATAGCTGCCCTTCCAAGGCTATCAGCCACGACTCATATGTATGTGCTTAACCTTTTTCTTAAAATTTCCAAAAAAAGTCTTTAAATCATTATGCTAGTGTAATCTAATTGTATTTTCTATCAGGCCTGTGTCTAACTGTCTATCTGACTTACACAGCATACTGTTGTTATAATTGCTGCCCTACGTAGCAGCCAGCCAGTGCGACCACTCATAGAGTCATATGTGCATTGCACTTCTTAACATAATTTTAATATTAAAATCTAAAATTTTAAAATATTTTGCTAGTGTAATCTAACTTAATTTTCTATCAGTCCTGTGTTTTTGTCACTTACACAGCATACTGTGTTAAATTGCTGCCCTACCTACCATCCACGACTCATATCTGCCAGCCTGTCTGCCAGGCCCAAGTAGCCAATTAGTGGCACCAATCACAATTCTTGTAACAGTAATTAAAAAAAAAAAATCATAATTTTTTGGACTGCAAATATTCAGTCTCCTAGTGCCATTGAATTTCATTTACCTCCTGCCTGCCACTGCCAGCCTTTTGTGCCAGGCCGTCTAGCCAACTATTTACACCAATCATAATTGTTGTCACAGACAGTATAGTTAGTAATTTAAATAAAAACATTTTTTAGTGTTGATCTTAATCCTCAGTTTGCTCGTGCCCTAGAATTGCACTTTTCTACTGCCTTCCAAGCCTGTGTGCCAGGCCTACTTGAAAAATATTTACACCAATCATAGTTGTTGTGACAGTATTCTAAATAATTAAAAATTTAAATTGTTGGTAATAGTTTTTGTGAATCCTCAGTTTGCTGGTGCCAGTGAATAGCACTTTCCTCCTGCCTTGCAGCCTGCTGTGTGCCCGGCCCACCTAGCCAATTATTGCCAGCAATCATATTTCTTTTAACAGTATTGCAAAAATTGTCAATCATCACTGTTTTGACTGTCAGTAATCAGTCTCCTAGTGTCTTTGAATTGCATTTACCTCCTGCCTGCCAGCCTTTTGTGCCAGGCCGTCTTTCCAACTATTTACACCAATCATAATTGTTGTCACAGTATAGTTACTAATTAAAACTAAAAAATTCTTGATTGTTGATGATCTTAATCCTCAGTTTGCTCGTGCCCTAGAATTGCACTTTTTTACTTCCTTGCAAGACTGTGTGCCAGGCCTACTTGAAAAATATTTACACCAATCATATTTGTTGTGACAGTATTCTTAATAATTAAAAATTTAAATTTTTGTTAATAGTTGTTGTGAATCCTCAGTTTGTTGGTGCCATTGAATAGAACTTTCCTCCTGCCTTGCAGCCTGCTGTGAGCCAGGCCCACCTAGCCAATTGTTGCCAGCAATCATATTTCTTTTAACAGTATTGCAAAAATTTTCAATCATCACTGTTTTGACTGTCAGTAATCAGTCTCCTAGTGTCCTTGAATTGCATCTACCTCCTGCCTGCCAGCCTTTTGTGCCAGGCCGTCTTGACAACTATTTACACCAATCCTAATTTTTTGTCACAGTACAGTTACTAATTCAAATTAAAAAATTCATGATTGTTGATGATCTTAATCCTCAGTTTGCTCGTGCCCTAGAATTGCACTTTTTTACTTCCTTGCAAGACTGTGTGCCAGGCCTACTTAAAAAATATTTACACCAATCATATTTGTTGTGACAGTATTCTAATAATTAAAAATTAAAATTTTTGGTAATAGTTGTTGTGATTTGAATCCTCAGTTTGCTGGTGCCATTGAATAGCACTTTCCTCCTGCCTTGCAGCCTGCTGTGAGCCAGGCCCACCTAGCCAATTGTTGCCAGCAATCATATTTCTGTTAACAGTATTTCAAAAATTGTCAATCATCACTGTTTTGACTGTCAGTAATCAGTCTCCTAGTGTCCTTGAATTGCATTTACCTCCTGCCTGCCAGCCTTTTGTGCCAGGCCGTCTTGCCAACTATTTACACCAATCATAATTGTTGTCACAGTATAGTTACAAATTAAAATTAAAACATTCTTGATTGTTGATGATCTTAATCCTCAGTTTGCTCATGCCCTAGAATTGCACTTTTTTACTTCCTTGCAAGACTGTGTGCCAGGCCTACTTGAAAAATATTTACACCAATCATATTTGTTGTGACAGTATTCTAATAATTAAAAATTAAAATTTTTGGTAATAGTTGTTGTGAATCCTCAGTTTGCTGGTTCCATTGAATAGCACTTTCCTCCTGCCTTGCAGCCTGCTGTGAGCCAGGCCCACCTAGCCATTTGTTGCCAGCAATCATATTTCTTTTAACAGTATTGCAAAAATTGTCAATCATCACTGTTTTGACTGTCAGTAATCAGTCTCCTAGTGTCCTTGAATTGCATCTACCTCCTGCCTGCCATCCTTTTGTGCCAGGCCGTCTTGCAAACTATTTACAACAATCATAATTTTTGGTCACAGTATAGTTACTAATTTCAATTTAAAAATTCTTGATTGTTGATGATCTTAATCCTCAGTTTGCTCGTGCCCTAGAATTGCACTTTTCTACTGCCTTCCAAGCCTGTTTGCCAGGCCTACTTGAAAAATATTTACACCAATCATAGTTGTTGTGACAGTATTCTTAATAATTAAAAATTAAAATTTTTGGTAATAGTTGTTGTGAATCCTCAGTTTGCTGGTTCCATTGAATAGCACTTTCCTCCTGCCTTGCAGCCTGCTGTGAGCCAGGCCCACCTAGCCAATTGTTGTCAGCAATCATATTTCTGTGAACAGTATTGCAAAAATTGTCAATCATCACTGTTTAGACTGTCAGTAATCAGTCTCCTAGTGTCCTTGAATTGCATCTACCTCCTGCCTGCCAGCCTTTTGTGCCAGGCCGTCTTGCCAACTATTTACACCAATCCTAATTTTTTGTCACAGTATAGTTACTAATTAAAATTAAAAAAATCTTGATTGTTGATGATCTTAATCCTCAGTTTGCTCGTGCCCTAGAATTGCACTTTTCTACAGCCTTCCAAGACTGTGTGCCAGGCCTACTTGAAAAATATTTACACCAATCATATTTGTTGTGACAGTATTCTAATAATTAAAAATTAAAATTTTTGGTAATAGTTGTTGTGAATTCTCAGTTTGCTGGTGCCATTGAATAGCACTTTCCTCCTGCCTTGCAGCCTGCTGTGAGCCAGGCACACCTAGCCAATTGTTGTCAGCAATCATATTTCTGTTAACAGTATTGCAAAAATTGTCAATCATCACTGTTTAGACTGTCAGTAATCAGTCTCCTAGTGTCCTTGAATTGCATCTACCTCCTGTCTGCCATCCTTTTGTGCCAGGCCGTCTTGCCAACTATTTACACCAATCCTAATTTTTTGTCACAGTATAGTTACTAATTAAAATTAAAAAAATCTTGATTGTTGATGATCTTAATCCTCAGTTTGCTCGTGCCCTAGAATTGCACTTTTCTACAGCCTTCCAAGCCTGTGTGCCAGGCCTACTTAAAACATATTTACACCAATCATATTTGTTGTGACAGTATTTTAATAATTAAAAATTTAAATTTTTGGTAATAGTTGTTGTGATTTGAATCCTCAGTTTGCTGGTGCCATTGAATAGCACTTTCCTCCTGCCTTGCAGCCTGCTGTGAGCCAGGCCCACCTAGCCAATTGTTGTCTGCAATCATATTTCTGTTAACAGTATTGCAAAAATTGTCAATCATCACTGTTTAGACTGTCAGTAATCAGTCTCCTAGTGTCCTTGAATTGCATCTACCTCCTGCCTGCCAGCCTTTTGTGCCAGGCCGTCTTGCCAACTATTTACACCAATCCTAATTTTTTGTCACAGTATAGTTACTAATTAAAATTAAAAAAATCTTGATTGTTGATGATCTTAATCCTCAGTTAGCTCGTGCCCTAGAATTGCACTTTTCTACAGCCTTCCAAGCCTGTGTGCCAGGCCTACTTAAAAAATATTTACACCAATCATATTTGTTGTGACAGTATTCTAATAATTAAAAATTAAAATTTTTGGTAATAGTTGTTGTGATTTGAATCCTCAGTTTGCTGGTGCCATTGAATAGCACTTTCCTCCTGCCTTGCAGCCTGCTGTGAGCCAGGCCCACCTAGCCATTTGTTGCCAGCAATCATATTTCTTTTAACAGTATTGCAAAAATTGTCAATCATCACTGTTTTGACTGTCAGTAATCAGTCTCCTAGTGTCCTTGAATTGCATCTACCTCCTGCCTGCCATCCTTTTGTGCCAGGCCGTCTTGCAAACTATTTACAACAATCATAATTTTTGGTCACAGTATAGTTAGTAATTTCAATTTAAAAATTCTTGATTGTTGATGATCTTAATCCTCAGTTTGCTCGTGCCCTAGAATTGCACTTTTCTACTGCCTTCCAAGCCTGTTTGCCAGGCCTACTTGAAAAATATTTACACCAATCATAGTTGTTGTGACAGTATTCTTAATAATTAAAAAATAAAATTGTTGGTAATAGTTGTTGAGAATCCTCAGTTTGCTGGTGCCATTGAATAGCACTTTCCTGCTGCGTTGCAGCCTGTTGTGAGCCAGGCCCACCTAGCCAATTGTTGCCAGCAATCATATTTCTTTTAACAGTATTGCAAAAATTGTCAATCATCACTGTTTTGACTGTCAGTAATTAGTCTCCTAGTGTACTTGAATTGCATCTACCTCCTGCCTGCCAGCCTTTTGTGCCAGACCGTCTTGCCAACTATTTACACCAATCATAATTGTTGTCACAGTATAGTTACTAATTAAAATTAAAAAAAATTTGATTGTTGATCTTAATCCTCAGTTTTCTTGTGCCATTGAATTGCACTTTTCCACTGCCTGCCAGACTGTGTGCCAGGCCCAACTATCCAATTAGTGCCAGCAATCATATTTCTTTTAACAGTATTGCAAAATTTGTCAATCATCACTGTTTTGACTGTCAATCTGCAGTCTACTAGTGCCCTTGAATTGCATTTTCCTCCTGCCTGCCTGCCTGTGTGCCAGTCCCAACTAGCCAATTAGTGCCACCACTCATATTTATTGTAACAGGATTGGAATTTTTGTTAATCATAACTGTTTTGACTGTGATTCTTCAGTCTCCTAGTGCCATTGAATTGCAGTTTCCTTTCTCCCAGCGTGTGTGCCAGACAGGCCCATTTGACAAATAGTGCCAAACAATCATATTTGTTGCCACAGTACTTGTAAGTTGTAATATTTTAAAAAATTAACAATTTGTGATTTTTAAAACATCTGTCTTTTTTGTTGTTGTCAGTCTCACAGCGTATACTGTGCCCACTTTCACAGTGCCACCACTCAATTGGTGTAATAGTATTGTTAGTGTCCATTTAAAAAAAAATGACAGGCAGTGGCAGGCCACCTCGCAGGTTCCGTGGTCGTGGTGCTGTGATTCCTTTAGACCCTACAAATATGCACATTGTTCAGACGCCGGGTGCCAGGGGGGACGCAAAAACTTCTGAGGAGGACCTAGTTGAATGGCTAACACAGGACACCCAATCTTCTTCAGCTTACGCTGCTAGTCCTCCTAACCTTGACGCACCATCTAAGTCCAGCTGTGCTTTGGGCAGGTCTCAAGTGACCAGTGCCACTCCGCCGCCTGTCGCCACCACCAACACTAGCACCACAGCCGCTTCACTTGATCTGTCACAGGAGTTATTGACACATCATTTGGAAGAAATGAGTGATGCGCAACCATCATTGACAGAGGATGTAGATAATAGTGAACAGTCTCAGTCAGGCAGCATTACCGACATGGAGGTATGGTGTGATGATGATGATGATGATGATGATGATGTTGTACCCGCTGCTGCTTCCTTTCTTGATGTTTCAGATACAAGTGAAGCGGTTGATGATGATGTGTCGGTGGATGTCACGTGGGTGCCTGCTAGAAGAGAAGAAGAAGAGGGGGAAAGTTCAGATGGGGAGACAGAGAGGAGGAGGAGGAGGAGACGATTTGGAAGCACGGGGAGGTCGTCTCAAGGAGCTAGTGGCACAGTCAGACAGCATGCATCGTCACCAGGGGTCAGCCAGACAGCACGCCGACGCCCATCAACGCATGCTGTTGCCACCACCAGAATGCCGTCATCGCAGAGCTCAGCAGTGTGGCATTTTTTTTGTGTGTCTGCCTCTGACAACAGCGATGCCATTTGCAACCTGTGCCAAAAGAAACTGAGTCGTGGGAAGTCCAACAGCCACCTAGGTACAACTGCTTTGTGAAGGCACATGGTCTCCCATCACAAAGGCCGATGGGAAGAACACATGAGTAGAAGCAGCACACAAAGTGAAAGCCGCCCTCCTCCTCCTGCTCCAGCATCTTCAGCCACGTCAACCAGTGCTGTCCTCCTTGCCCCCTCTCAACCATCCTCCACTCAGTCTCTCTTACGTAGCAGTTCCTGGTCATCTGCCCACAGTCAGGTGTCTGTCAAGGACATGTTTGAGCGTAAGAAGCCAATTTCTCAAAGTCACCCCCTTGCCCGGCGTCTGACAGCTGGCTTGTCTGAACTCTTAGCCCGCCAGCTTTTACCATACAAGCTGGTGGAGTCTGATGCTTTCAAAAAATTTGTATCTATTGGGACACCGCAGTGGAAGGTACCTGGCAGAAATTTCTTTTCACAAAAGGCAATCCCAAACCTGTACTCTGTTGTGAGAAAGGAAGTTATGGCATGTCTGGCACACAGCGTTGGGGCAAGGGTCCATATGACCACGGATAGCTGGTCTGCAAAGCATGGTCAGGGCAGGTATATCACCTACACTGCGCATTGGGTAAACCTGCTGACTTCTGACAAGCATGGAATGCGTGGCTCTGCAGAAGAGTTGGTGACACCGCCACGACTTGCAGGCAGGCCTGCTGCTACCTCCTCTACTCTTCCTACTCCATCCTCTTCCATAACCTCTTCCTCGGCTGAGTCCTCTTCAACTTCTGCGTCTTGCTCCACATCTATGGCACCCCCCAGCGCCCCAGGTACTATGCTACATCCCGGGTACGGCAGTGTCACGCCGTCTTGGGGTTGACTTGCCTGAAAGCAGAGAGTCACACCACACCAGCACTCCTGACCACCCTGAATGCACAGGTGGATCAGTGGCTGACTCCACACCAACTGGAGATTGGCAAGGTTGTTTCTGACAATGGAAGTAATTTGGTGGCGGCATTGAAATTGGGCAAGTTGACACATGTGCCGTGCATGGCACATGTGTGTAATCTAATTGTACAACGATTTGTCCATAAGTACCCAGGCTTACAGGACGTCCTGAAGCAGGCCAGGAAGGTGTGTGGCCATTTCAGGCGTTCCTACACGGCCATGGCGCACTTGTCCGATATCCAGCGTCGAAACAACCTGCCAGTGAGGTGCTTGATTTGCGACAGCCCGACACGGTGGAATTCAACATTCCTAATGTTTGACCGCCTGCTCCAACAAGAAAAAGCTGTTAATGAGTATTTGTATGACTGGGGTGCTAGGACAGCCTCTGGGGAGCTGGGGATATTTTTGCCAAATTACTGGACGCTCATGCGCAATGCCTGTAGGCTCATGCGTCCTTTTGAGGAGGTGACAAACCTTGTCAGTCGCACCAAAGGCACCATCAGCGACATCATACCATTTGTTTTCTTCCTGGAGCGTGCCCTGCGAAGAGTGCTGGATCAGGCAGTAGATGAGCGTGAAGAGGAAGCGGGAGAGTTGTGGTGTCCATCACCCCCGCAAACAGCCGAATCAGCATTGCTTGCTGGACCTGTGGCAATGCAGGAAGAGGATTGTGAGGAAGAGGAGTCAGAGGAGGAATGTGGCTTTGAGGAGGATGAGGAGGAGGAAGACCGAGCACAACAGTCATCCCAGGGTGCTCGTTGTTGTCAACTCTCTGGTACCCGTGGTGTTGTACGTGGCTGGGGGGAAGAAGATACCATCAGTGAGATCAGTGAGGAGGAGGAACGCGACATGATTAGCTCAGCATCCAACCTTGTTCAAATGGGTTCTTTCATGCTGTCGTGCCTGTTGAGGGACCCTCGTATAAAAAAGCTGAAGGAGAACGACCTGTACTGTGTGTCCACGCTCCTCGACCCCCGGTATAAGCATAAAGTGCCTGAAATGTTACCAAATTCCCGCAAGTTGGAAAGGATGGAGCATTTTCATAATAAATTAAAAACTATGCTTTACACAGTGTATAAGGGTGATGTCACAGCACCACGGGAATGTAACAGGGGAAGAGATGAAATTAATCCTCCTCCTCCCACGACCACGGCGGCAAGGACCGGGCGCTTTCCTGACGTCTTGTTGATGGAGAACATGCGTACCTTTTTAACTCCCATGCACCATCAGAGCCTTTCGGGATCCAGCCTTAGAGAAAGACTCAACCGGCAGGTAGCAGACTACCTAGCTTTAACTGCGGATCTCGACACTCTCAGGAGCGATGGACCCCTTGACTACTGGGTGTGCAGGCTGGACTTGTGGCCTGAGCTATCCCAATTTGCAATGGAACTTCTGGCCTGCCCCGCTTCAAGTGTCCTGTCCGAAAGGACTTTTAGTGCAGCAGGAGGTTTTGTCACTGAGAAGAGAAGTCGCCTAGGTCAAAAAAGCCTTGACTATCTCACTTTTATAAAAATGAATGAGGGCTGAATAAAAAACTCCTGATGATGAGATGAGCTGGCTTGGGCTACAACTGGTACACAGGCTGGCCTTTTTTTTTTGGTTATAAAGCCGGAGGACTTGCTTGACTTATCCGCCAACAACTAGTGTTCAAGCCACAAGCTTTTAGGGCACTTTATAAATGTTTTACAAACATCGATTTTTCTGGCCGCTGCTACAGCAGTTGCTACAACAATACCCCAATTTTTCAGTCATTTGTACAGTCCGAATTTTTCTGGCCTCTGCTGCAGCTCTGTGGGTACAAAACTCAAATAAAAAAAATAAGGCACATAACACTAGTGATTAAACTGTTACGAATTGTACAACTTAACACACCACTCATATCCGGTGGACCATTAAATTGAACGCAAAATTTGAAAGAGTAGGACCGACCAAGCATCTTTATCCATCTCTTGGTTGCTCTAAATTATCTCCGTGTTCCATCTATGCCATACCTGTACTCTTTTGTGCAAAAGGGTGGCATATGTGGTGTTTCATGCTGTTGTGCCTGTTGCGGGTCGTGGCCCATGATATAAAAAGGCTGAAGGAGAATGACCTGTAATGGGTGCCCCATCCAGTTTTTAGAAAAATGTTCCTGGTTCCTCTCAATTATCTCTGGGTTTCTAAAATGGATGCCATACCTGTACTCGCTTGTGCAAAAGGATGGCATATGTAGTGGTGTTTCCTGCAGTTGTTTCTGTTGAGGGTGCTGGACCCTCTTATAAAAAAGCTGAAGGAGAACGACCTGGAGTGGGAGTCCAAGCATGGTTTTTGGGGCTATTTCACTTTTACAAACAATTATCTGTGGGTTTCACAAATCAATGCCGTACCAGTACTCTATTGTTCCAAAGTATGCCATATGTTCTCTTTCCTGCTGGTATTTTGTTTGAGGGTCCTGGACCCTCTTATAAAAATGCCTAAGGAGAAAGAGGTGTACTGGGTGTCCACTCATTTTTCTTTTCGATTTCACATTTGACCAAAATTATCTCTGGGTTTGTAAAATTAATGCTGTACCTGTACTCTATTGTTCAAAAGGATGCCATACGTCCTCTTTCCTGCTGGTGTTTTTTTTGAGGGTCCAGGACCCTCTTATAAAAAGGCCTAAGGAGAAAGAGGTGTACTGGGTGTCCACTCATTTTTTTTTCTATTTAACAATTGACCAAAATGATCTCTGTTTTTGTAAAATCAATGCTGTACCTGTACTCTATTGTTCAAAAGGATGCCATACGTCCTCTTTCCTGCTGGTGTTTTTTTTGAGGGTCCAGGACCCTCTTATAAAAAGGCCTAAGGAGAAAGAGGTGTACTGGGTGTCCACTCATTTTTTTTTCTATTTAACAATTGACCAAAATGATCTCTGGTTTTGTAAAATAAATGCTGTACCTGTACTCTATTGTTCAAAAGGATGCCATACGTCCTCTTTCCTGCTGGTGTTTTTTTTGAGGATCCAGGACCCTCTTATAAAAAGGCCTAAGGAGAAAGAGGTGTACTGGGTGTCCACTCATTTTTTTTTTCTATTTAACAATTGACCAAAATGATCTCTGGGTTTGTAAAATCAATGCTGTACCTGTACTCTATTGTTCAAAAGGATGCCATACGTCCTCTTTCCTGCTGGTGTTTTTTTTGAGGGTCCAGGACCCTCTTATAAAAAGGCCTAAGGAGAAAGAGGTGTACTGGGTGTCCATCGAATCATTTTTTTGATTCAAATTTCCATTTGCAAAAAATTATCTCTGGGTTTCTAAAATCAATGCCTTTCCTGTACTCTATTGTTCAAAAGTATGCCATATGTCCTCTTTCCTGCTGGTGTTTTGTTTGAGGGTCCTGGACCCTCTTATAAAAAGGCCTAAGGAGAAAGAATTGTACTGGGTGTCCATCCAATCATTTTTTTTATTCAAATTCATGGTTGCAACAAATTATCCCCGGATTTCTAAAATCAATGCCTTTCCTATAATCTTTTTTTCACAAAGGATGCCATATGTCCTCTTTCCTACTGCTGGTTTTGTTGAGTGTCCTGGAGCCTATGCTAAAAAGGCCTAAGGATAAAGAAGTGTACTGGGTGTCTAATCTATGTTTTTTTAGATTTCACGGTTGGAACAAATTATCCCCGGGTTTCTAAAATCAATGCCTTTCCTGTAATCTATTAGTCACAAGGATGCCATATGTCCTCTTTCATGCTGTTGTTTCTGTTGAGGCTCCGGGAGCCTCTTCTAAAAAGGCCTAAGGATAAAGAAGTGTACTGGGTGTATAATCTATCTTTTTTTAGATTTCACGGTTGCAACTAATGATCTCTGTGTTTCTAAAATCAATGCCTTTCATGTAATCTAATTTTCTAAAGGATGCCATATGTCCTCTTTCATGCTGCTGGTTTTGTGGAGGGTCCTGGAGCCTCTGCTAAAAAGGCCTAAGGATAAATAAGTGTACTTGGTGTATAATCTAAGTTTTTTGAGATTTCACGGTTGCAACTAATGATCTCTGTGTTTCTAAAATCAATGCCTTTCCAGAAATCTATTTTTCTAAAGGATGCCATATGTCCTCTTTACTGCTGCTGGTTTTGTTGAGGGTCCTGGAGCCTCTGCTAATAAGGCCTAAGGATAAAGAAGTGTACTGGGTGTCTAATCCATTTTTTTTTAGATTTCCCGGTTGCAACAAATTATCTCTGGGTTTCTCAAATCAATGCCTTAAATGTAATCTATTAGTCACAAGGATGCCATATGTCCTCTTTCATGCTGTTGTTTCTGTTGAGGCTCCGGGAGACTCTTCTGAAAAGGCCTAAGGATAAAGAAGTGTACTGGGTGTATAATCTATGTTTTTTTAGATTTCACGGTTGCAACTAATGATCTCTGTGTTTCTAAAATCAATGCCTTTCATGTAATCTATTATTCAAAAGGATGACATATCTCCTCTTTCATGCTGTTGTTTTGGTTGAGGGTCCGGGACCCTCTTATTAAAAAGGCCTGAGGATAAATAAGTGTAACGGGTGTCTAATCAATGTTTTTTTCTATTTCACGGGTCATATAAATGATCTGTGGGTTTCTAAAATCTATGCCTTTCCTGTAATCTATTATTCAAAAGGATGACATATGTCCTCTTTCATGCTGTTGTTTCGGTTGAGGCTCCGGGACCCTCGTATTAAAAAGGCCTGAGGATAAATAAGTGTAACGGGTGTCTAATCAATGTTTTTTTCTATTTCACGGTTGCAAATAATGATCTGTGGGTTTCTAAAATCAATGCCTTTACTGTAATCTTTTATTCAAAAGGATGACATATCTCCTCTTTCATGCTGTTGTTTCGGTTGAGGCTCCGGGACCCTCGTATTAAAAAGGCCTGAGCATAAATAAGTGTAACGGGTGTCTAATCAATGTTTTTTTCTATTTCACGGTTGCAAATAATGATCTGTGGGTTTCTAAAATCAATGCCTTTCCTGTAATCTATTATTCAAAAGGATGACATATCTCCTCTTTCATGCTGTTGTTTCGGTTGAGACTCCGGGACCCTCGTATTAAAAAGGCCTGAGGATAAATAAGTGTAACGGGTGTCTAATCAATGTTTTTTTTCTATTTCCCGGGTCATATAAATGATCTCTGGGATTCTAAAATCAATGCCTTTCCTGTAATCTATTATTCAAAAGGATGACATATCTCCTCTTTCATGCTGTTGTTTTGGTTGAGGCTCCGGGACCCTCTTATTAAAAAGGCCTGAGGATAAATAAGTGTAACTGGTGTCTAATCAATTTTTTTTTCTATTTCACGGGTCATATAAATGATCTGTGGGTTTCTAAAATCAATGCCTTTCCTGTAATCTATTATTCAAAAGGATGACATATCTCCTCTTTCATGCTGTTGTTTCGGTTGAGGCTCCGGGACCCTCTTATTAAAAATGCCTGAGGATAAATAAGTGTAACGGGTGTCTAATGAATGTTTTTTTCTATTTCAAGGGTCATATAAATGATCTCTGGGATTCTAAAATCAATGCCTTTCCTGTAATCTATTATTCAAAAGGATGACATATCTCCTCTTTCATGCTGTTGTTTTGGTTGTGGCTCCGGGACCCTCTTATTAAAAAGGCCTGAGGATAAATAAGTGTAACGGGTGTCTAATCAATGTTTTTTTCTATTTCACGGTTGCAAATAATGATCTGTGGGTTTCTAAAATCTATGCCTTTCCTGTAATCTATTATTCAAAAGGATGACATATCTCCTCTTTCATGCTGTTGTTTCGGTTGAGGCTCCGGGACCCTCTTATTAAAAAGGCCTGAGGATAAATAAGTGTAACGGGTGTCTAATCAATGTTTTTTTCTATTTCCCGGGTCATATAAATGATCTCTGGGATTCTAAAATCAATGCCTTAACTGTAATCAATTGTTCACAAGGATGCCATATGTCCTCTTTCATGCTGTTGTTTCAGTTGAGGCTCCGGGAGCCTCTTATAAAAAGGCCTAAGGATAAAGAAGTGTGTTGGGTGTCCAATCAATGTTTTTTTTTATTTCACAGTTGCAAAAAAATTATCTATGGCTTTGTAAAATCGATGCCTTACCTGTCATCTATTGTTCAAAAGGATGCCATATGTCATCTTTCCTGCTGTTGTTTTTGTTGGGGTCCGGAACACTATTCTAAAAAGGCAGAAGGAGAATGACCTGTACTGTACTGGGTGTCCAATCATTTTTTTGTTTTCTATTTCACGGTTCATAATAAATATCGCCGTGTAACTAAAATTAATGCCATACCTGTACTCGGTTGTTCAAAAGGATGGCATATGTGGTGTTTCATTCTGTTGTGGTTGTTGAGGGTCGTGGCCGTGGGACAGCGTATAAAACGGCTGAAGGAGAACAACCTGTACAGCCTTGCTCCTCTTTTTAGGCAGGCCAGCTCTTTGCATACATGCCCACAGACTCTGTAACGCATGCCTCTTTTAGGGAGAGGTGCAGCCATAATGCAGGGTCAGAAACTGTGCCTGCAACTGTTATACTCGATTTTGCGAAAGGAAGTAAGCTTACCATGGTTCCCTGCACGCACGTATTGTTGTTATATTTTGGTGAGGGTAATCATGATGGCCATGTAGACCACCACCGAGAGTCCTGGAAGTAACAGGGATGAGATGAAAGAGCTAAGAATAGTAGAACTTGAAACAACAGAGTTAGCCATGGGTGTTAGTGCAAAACCGCTTGGCTTTTTTTTGGCTTTGGGTGCGGCTATTCATGCAGGCCATATAGAGCTGCCACCATTCGGTGTCGTATCAGCTATTAAACTAATAAGAACAGTACTACCAAAATACAGCCAATGAAGGGCCTTAGGAAGACTGAGCCAAAGTTGGATTGTAGTATTTGGTTAGGCTAATCATGATGGCCATGTAGACCACCACCACCGAGAGTCCTGGAAGTAACAGGGATGAGATGAAAGAGCTAAGAATAGTAGAACTTGAAACAACAGAGTTAGCCATGGGTGTTAGTGCAAAACCGCTTGGCTTTTTTTTGGCTTTGGGTGCGGCTATTCATGCAGGCCATATAGAGCTGCCAACATTCGGTGTCGTATCAGCTATTAAACTAATAAGAACAGTACTACCAAAATAGAGCCAATGAAGGGCCTTAGGAAGACTGAGCCAAGGTTGGATTGTAGTATTTGGTTAGGCTAATCATAATGGCCATGTAGACCACCACCGAGAGTCCTGGAAGTAACAGGGATGATGAGATGAAAGTGCTAAGAATAGTACTACTTGAAACAACAGAGTTAGCCATGGGTGTTAATCCAAGACCGCTTGGATTTATTTTTGTATTGGGTGCGGCTAATCATGCAGGCCATATAGAGCTGCCACCATTCGGTGTTGTATCAGCTATAAAAATAATAAGAACTGTACTATCAAAATACAGACAATGAAGGGCCTATGAAGACTGAGCAAAGGTTGGATTGTAGTATTTTGTTCGGCTAATCATGATGGCCATGTAGACCACCCGTAACAGGGATGAAAGTGCTAAGAATAGTACTAATTGAAACAACCGAGTTAGCTATGGGTGTTAGTCTAAGACCTCTCGGCTTTTTTTTGGGTTTGGGTGCAGCTAATCATGAAGGCCAGATAGACCTGCCACCATTTGGTGTTGTAACAGGTATGAAACTGCAAAGAACAGTACTACTTAACACAACCTACTTATCATGGGTCCCAGAGCACATGTTTGGTTGTTATATTTTGTAAGGGTAATCATGCAGGCCATATAGACCTCCACCAATAGGGTGAGTATGAGTAACAGCTATTAAAATGCGAAGGACATTACTAATTAACACATCATAGTTACCATGGGTCGCATATCAAGAGCAGATGTCTTATTATAATATTTTGTATGGGTAATCATCCAGGCCGTATAGACCTCACCAAATAGCGGGAGTTACAGAGATTAAAGTGCTAAGAATGGTAGTACTTAAAACACAACCTAGTTAAAATAGGTAGCAGACCGCATGTCTTATTATTATAATTTTTCAGGGTAATCTGGCAGGCCATATAGAACACCCCCGATAGGGGGGGGAACAGGGATTAAAGTGATAAGAAAAGTCCAGGATGTTTTGAGACAGCCACTTTGGGAATGTTAGTTGATTTAGACCCATTATGGCTTAAAAGCAGACTCTGCATAAACTATGTAATTTTCCATGGGAGTTTTGCCAGGGATCCCCCTCCAGCATGCGACAGTCCAGGTGTTAGTACCCTTGAAACAACTTTTCCATCACTATTGTGGCCAGAAAGAGTCCTTGTAGGTTTTAAAGTTCGCCTGCCTATTGAATTCAATGGCGGTTTGCGCGGTTCGCGGGTTCGCGAACAATACCGGAAGTTCGAGTCCGCCGTTCGCGAACCGAAAATTTTAGGTTCACGACATCACTATTCAGGACATCTTTCATCTGGTATTAACCCTTGATATCTGTTGATACCATAACACTATTAGACATGTGCATTGGCAAAACATTTGTTTTTTCGAAAGATTCATTCTGATTTTTGGGTCAAATCAGTTTGTCAGAATTTTGTTTCTGGTCACGTTTGGTTTGTCTGAATATTCAGATAAGAATATTTATTAAATTTTACTATAGCCAATGAAAAGCCCACAAAACATGAATTTTTTAACAACAAAATTACATTGCTATCAAATGCCAACAATTGAAAGATTCAGTGCTAACTGTGAGACAAGATCATAGAGGAACTAGAAGAATTTTTACAAAGAGAATTCAAACAATAAATTGAAATTAAAAGCATCTAATATTTATAGTAATATCAATTACTCACTAGTACTACCTTTTCAACCACCCTATTGCCCCCCCCCCCTTTTAACCATTCACCTCACACTACTACAACTCTTCCACACCATCTTATTATTTTTTTCAACTCTCATTCTTTTTCCACTTCCTCATGCTAAAGTACCCATATTCCTCACTTTCTCCCATACCTGCTCCATACTAGTTTGTAGTTTATAGCTAACCTTGGAGACTTAATTTAGAAAAAGGTGGGTGCAGGAGAGGGGATGTAGCTGCCAGTAGTCTTACTGAACTAGGTAGACCTCCAGTACACAACCCCTCCCCCCCCCAAAAAAAAACCCCAAGAGGAGGGCAACAGCTAAAAATTCCCTACAACATTTTAACTGACGATGACACAAATATGCCAAATGGCCTAGTACAGTCATTACACAGGAATAATAATTGGTAACTCACATATGTAAGTACTGTGCAGGCTGGAACTTCACAGTTGTCAGCTAACTGTGACCAGGTGTAGCTGGATCCAATAAGTTGATGGTAACAAGTTCAATATGTGGGAAAAAAACACACCCCCTTTCTTGAAAAAAAAACAACACATCACAACTAATGAAATACAAGATAATCTGGACTATGTGATGAACCAAAGGAACTCCAGAGAGGTTGACCACCCTTTTGACAAAGAGCTACCTGGGCAAGATACAGAATCTGAAGATTGAAATACCAGTTATTAGTTTTATTTTGGACATCTCTGGCACTTTGGCTACTTGAGTGAGAGTCCCCTAGTGGCATTATATGTACACACATATAAATATAGCCTGTATTTTTTTATTTTCTAGCTGATGATGACCACCACAAATCAGGAAGGGCAAAAGTAGAAGAGGCAATAGCAGGCAGCAGAGTTGTTGAACTAGGTAGGCCTCTGGTACACTATCCCAAAACATACACACACCTCCAAGGGAGGAGGATAAACACGTGCTTAACTGCTTAGAGACCCCTTGACACATCAGCCAACAGTTTGCTATGATTTTTTACTTTAACTGATGATGACCACCACAGTGCAGGAAGGGCAGGAGGCAGCAGAATTACTGAAGTGGCAGAAGAGTAACTGAAGTAGGCCTATGATTATAATACACAAACACTAAAGATACACCTTCAAGGAAGGCGAACAAACATGTGACTAGAGGGTCCCTGTAAAGCAGCAGCTAGCAGGTCACTAAGGATTTGGCATTGACTGATGATAACGACAGAGCTTGGAAGGACAGGAGCAGCACACTAGTAGGCCTCTGGATTATAGTACAGCAACCCATAAATACACCTCCAAGGAAAGTGACAAGTGGAGTGAAAGTAGTATGAGTGAAAGGAAATGAAGTTCTCACAGTTCTCACCTTCTCACACAGCTGCTCCTTATACAGTACAGTACATGTTTGTTGTTATCCTTGCAGATTTAATTCAGAGATCTGTTACAAAGACCTTGTGAGATTAAACAGAAGTGGGCAGCAGCATTTCTGAAGTCGACCACCCTCTAGAGTTTAGTCACCAACCCCATAAACACAATTTGAGTTCTAGTTGGATGCCCTAAAGGGATATGAAACCCACACGTTGTCTTTTGTGATTCAGACAGAACTTACTATTTAAAAAAGTTCCCAATTAACTTCTATTATCAAATGTACTTAATTCCCATGGTATTCTTTATAGAATAAATACCTAGGTATGCATCTGGAGCACTAAATGGCAGGAAATAGTGCTACAATCTAGTGCTCTTGCAAATGGATAACATTCTTGCAAAACTGCTGCCATATAGTGCTCCAGGCACATGCATGCTCCTGAGCTTACCTCCATGCTTTTAAAAAAAGATACAAAGAAAACAAAGACAATTTGATAATAAAAATGAATGTGACAGTTGTAAGTCATGAAGGAAACGTTTTGGGCTTCATGTCCCTTTAATAATAAGCATAGCCATTATGTTCTTAGTATTTGATATCAATACAGACTTCCTTGTTCTGCTTTTACCAAACGGCATTTCAGTTAAACACAAAAACAAAACAAAAAACACCGCTGCTATGTATTTCTGCGGTGTTACAGGCAGTCACCTGCTTAGGCAGGAACAGGAGAAGGCAGTGCTGCCCCGGTACCGTCTTAAGCAAGACAAAATAACTGCTTGTTGGAAGCTGACTTTGGAGCTGATGAAACATTGGAGCAGAAGAGTCTGTCCTCTGTGCTATGGCTTCCTGTCTATTAAATGAAACTTGCATGATTCAGATATTTCATTTTAAGACGCTTTTAAATTCACTTTTATTTTCTAATGTGCTTTGTTTTCTTGGTATCCCTTGTTGAAAAAGAATATGCACATATCCTACACTAGTGGGAGCTAGCTGCTGATTGGTGCCTGCACACATTTGTCTCTTGTGATTGGCTAACTATATGTGTTCAGCTAGCTGCTAGTAGTGCAGTGCTTTTCCTTCAGCAATGGATAGCAAGAGAATGAAGCAAACAAATTTGATAATAGAAGTAAATTGGAAAGTTGTTTGAAATTGTATTCTCTATCTGAAATCATGAAAGAAAATGTTGGGGTTTCTTGTCCCTTTAGCTGGAATTGGGAGCCCATTACACAGAGATGAGTGGATCAGGATTGGTCAGTTAGTGGCAGTCCTAAAGCCTTTTAGGTATATCACAGAGAATTAAAGGGACAGGCTAGTCCAAAATAAACTTTCACAATTCAGATAGGGCATGTAATTTTTTCCAATTTACTTTTATCACCAATTGTGCTTTGTTCTCTTACGGCTAGATTTAGAGTTTTGTCGGTAACGACCCGCGTAGCTAACGCTGGCTTTTTTCTGGCCGCACCTTTAAAATAACTCTGGTATTGAGAGTCCACAGAATGGCTGCGTTAGGCTCCAAAAAAGGAGCGTAGAGCATATTTAACGCAACTTCAACTCTCGATACCAGAGTTGCTTATGGACGCGGCCTGCCTCAAAAACGTGCTCGTGCACGATTCCCCCATAGGAAACAATGGGGCTGTTTGAGCTGAAAAAAAACCTAACACCTGCAAAAAAGCCGCGTTCAGCTCCTAACGCAGCCCCATTGTTTCCTATGGGGAAACACTTCCTACGTCTGCACCTAACACTCTAACATGAACCCCGAGTCTAAACAGCCCTAACCTTACACTTATTAACCCCTATTCTGCCGCCCCCGCTATCGCTGACCCCTGTATATTATTTTTAAACCCTAATCTGCCGCTCCGTAAACCGCCGCTACTTACATTATCCCTATGTACCCCTAATCTGCTGCCCCTAACACCGCCGACCCCTATATTATATTTATTAACCCCTAATCTGCCCCCCACAACGTTGCCTCCACCTGCCTACACTTATTAACCCCTAATCTGCCGAGCGGACCTGAGCGCTACTATAATAAAGTTATTAACCCCTAATCCGCCTCACTAACCCTATCATAAATAGTATTAACCCCTAATCTGCCCTCCCTAACATCGCCGACACCTAACTTCAATTATTAACCCCTAATCTGACGACCGGAGCTCACCGCTATTCTAATAAATGGATTAACCCCTAAAGCTAAGTCTAACCCTAACACTAACACCCCCCTAAGTTAAATATAATTTAAATCTAACGAAATTAATTAACTCTTATTAAATAAAGTATTCCTATTTAAAGCTAAATACTTACCTGTAAAATAAATCCTAATATAGCTACAATATAAATTATAATGATATTATAGCTATTTTAGGATTAATATTTATTTTACAGGTAACTTTGTATTTATTTTAACCAGGTACAATAGCTATTAAATATTTAAGAACTATTTAATAGCTAAAATAGTTAAAATAATTACAAATTTACCTGTAAAATAAATCCTAACCTAAGTTACAATTAAACCTAACACTACACTATCAATAAATTAATTAAATAAAATACCTATAATTATCTACAATTAAACCTAACACTACACTATCAATAAATAAATTAAATACAATTCCTACAAATAAATACAATGAAATAAACTAACTAAAGTACAAAAAATAAAAAACAACTAAGTTACAAAAAATAAAAAAAATATTTACAAACATTAGAAATATATTACAACAATTTTAAACTAATTACACCTACTCTAAGCCCCCTAATAAAATAAAAAAAGCCCCCCAAAATAAAAAAATGCCCTACCCTATTCTAAATTAATAAAGTTCAAAGCTCTTTTACCTTACCAGCCCTGAACAGGGCCCTTTGCGGGGCATGCCCCAAGAAGTTCAGCTCTTTTGCCTGTAAAAAAAAACATACAATACCCCCCCCCCAACATTACAACCCACCACCCACATACCCCTAATCTAACCCAAACCCCCCTTAAATAAACCTAACACTAAGCCCCTGAAGATCTCCCTACCTTGAGTCGTCTTCACCCAGCCGAGCCAAATTCTTCATCCAAGCGGAGCAAGAAGAGGTCCTCCATCCGGTAGAAGTCTTCATCCAAGCGGGGCAGAAGAGGTCTTCCATCCGATTGAAGTCTTCATCCAAGAGGCATCTTCTATCGTCATCCATCCGGAGCGGAGCGGCAGCATCCTGAAGACCTCCGACGCGGAACATCCATCCTGGCCGACGACTGAACGACGAATGACGGTTCCTTTAAATGAAGTCATCCAAGATGGCGTCCCTCGAATTCCGATTGGCTGATAGGATTCTATCAGCCAATCGGAATTAAGGTAGGAATATTCTGATTGGCTGATGGAATCAGCCAATCAGAATCAAGTTCAATCCGGAACAGCCAATAGAATGCGAGCTCAATCTGATTGGCTGATTGGATCAGCCAATTGGATTGAACTTGATTCTGATTGGCTGATTCCATCAGCCAATCAGAATATTCCTACCTTAATTCCGATTGGCTGATAGAATCCTATCAGCCAATCGGAATTCGAGGGACGCCATCTTGGATGACGTAATTTAAAGGTACCGTCATTCGTCGTTCAGTCGTCGGCCAGGATGGATGCTCCGCGACGGAGGTCTTCAGGATGCTGCCGCTCCGCTCCGGATGGATGACGATAGAAGATGCCTCTTGGATGAAGACTTCAATCGGATGGAAGACCTCTTCTGCCCCGCTTGGATGAAGACTTCTACCGGATGGAGGACCTCTTCTTGCTCCGCTTGGATGAAGAATTTGGCTCGGCTGGGTGAAGACGACTCAAGGTAGGGAGATCTTCAGGGGCTTAGTGTTAGGTTTATTTAAGGGGGGTTTGGGTTAGATTAGGGGTATGTGGGTGGTGGGTTGTAATGTTGGGGGGGGGGTATTGTATGGTTTTTTTTACAGGCAAAAGAGCTGAACTTCTTGGGGCATGCCCCGCAAAGGGCCCTGTTCAGGGCTGGTAAGGTAAAAGAGCTTTGAACTTTAGTAATTTAGAATAGGGTAGGGCATTTTTTTATTTTGGGGGGCTTTGTTATTTTATTAGGGGGCTTAGAGTAGGTGTAATTAGTTTAAAATTGTTGTAATATATTTCTAATGTTTGTAAATATTTTTTTATTTTTTGTAACTTAGTTCTTTTTTATTTTTTGTACTTTAGTTAGTTTATTTCATTGTATTTATTTGTAGGAATTGTATTTAATTTATTTATTTATAGTGTAGTGTTAGGTTTAATTGTAGATAATTATAGGTATTTTATTTAATTAATTTATTGATAGTGTAGTGTTAGGTTTAATTGTAACTTAGGTTAGGATTTATTTTACAGGTAAATTTGTAATTATTTTAACTATTTTAGCTATTAAATAGTTCTTAACTATTTAATAGCTATTGTTCCTGGTTAAAATAAATACAAAGTTACCTGTAAAATAAATATTAATCCTAAAATAGCTATAATATAAATATAATTTATATTGTAGCTATATTAGGATTTATTTTACAGGTAAGTATTTAGCTTTAAATAGGAATAATTTATTTAATAAGAGTTAATTAATTTCGTTAGATTAAAATTATATTTAATTTAGGGGGGTGTTAGTGTTAGGGTTAGACTTAGCTTTAGGGGTTAATACATTTATTAGAATAGCGGTGAGCTCCAGTCGGCAGATTAGGGGTTAATAATTGAAGTTAGGTGTCGGCGATGTTAGGGAGGGAAGATTAGGGGTTAATACTATTTATTATAGGGTTAGTGAGGCGGATTAGGGGTTAATAACTTTATTATAGTAGTGGTGCGGTCCGCTCGGCAGATTAGGGGTTATTAAGTGTAGGCAGGTGGAGGCGACATTGAGGGGGGCAGATTAGGGGTTAATAAATATAATATAGGGGTCGGCAGTGTTAGGGGCAGCAGATTAGGGGTACATAGCTATAATGTAGGTGGCGGCTCTTTGCGGTCGGCAGATTAGGGGTTAATTATTGTAGGTAGCTGGCTGCGACATTGTGGGGGGCAGGTTAGGGGTTAATAAATATAATATAGGGGTCGGCGGTGTTAGGGGCAGCAGATTAGGGGTACATAGCTATAACGTAGGTGGCGGTCGGCAGATTAGGGGTTAAAAAAATTTAATCGAGTGGCGGCGATGTGGGGGGACCTCGGTTTAGGGGTACATAGGTAGTTTATGGGTGTTAGTGTACTTTAGAGCACAGTAGTTAAGAGCTTTATGAACCGGCGTTAGCCCAGAAAGCTCTTAACTACTGACTTTTTTCTGCGGCTGGAGTTTTGTCATTAGATTTCTAACGCTCACTTCAGACACGACTCTAATTACTGGAGTTAGGAAGATCCCATTGAAAAGATAGGATACGCAAATGACGTAAGGGGATCTGCGGTATGGAAAAGTCGCGGCTGAAAAGTGAGCGTTAGACCCTTTTTTGACTGACTCCAAATACCGGCGTTAGCTTAAAACCAGCGTTAGGAGCCTCTAACGCTGGTTTTCACGGCTACCGCTAAACTCCAAGTCTAGGCCTTAGTTTTCTTAGTTGAAAGCTAAACCTAGGTAGGCTCATATGCTAATTTCTTAGACCTTGAAGGCCGCCTCGTATCTGAATGCATTTTGGCAGTTTTTCCACCACTAGAGGGTGTTAGTTCATGTGTGTCATATAGAAAACATTGTGCTCACACACATGGAGTTACCTAGGAGTCAGCACTGATTGGCTAAAATGCAAGTCTGTCAAAAGAACTGAAATAAGGGGGCAGTTTGCAGAGGCTTAGATATAAGGTAATCACAGAGGTAAAAAGTATATTAATATAACTGTGTTGATTATGCAAAACTAGGGAATGGGTATTAAAGGGATTATTTATCTTTTAAAACAATAACAATTCTGTTATAGACAGTCCCTTTAAGTCAAAACACTGCCAGTCTTGGTCAAGTCATAGCTTTGTCCAGTCCTCTATTGAGCAAGGTGGACGCCTTCCTCAAAAATTGTGTAGTGGTTCTTGGTGGTAGTGAAGAAGCAGAACTTGTCAAGAGGCTGAAGGAGGAGATAAAAAATCACACGCAGAGCTTCTCTATTGAATATATTTTATCAGTAAAAGCTGCAGCCAGAGGTAAAATGGTTTGAAAAGGGTTAGACCATTATTATGACCATCAAATTAAGGGAAGCAGCTGATTGTCAATTCACACTCAGTGATGTAGATAGGGGCGCTATCACTTTAAGACTTTGAGATAGAATAATGTGCAAAATATAATGCGCAAAATATAATGGTCTCAGGTGTGCAACCGCTAGACACAACCAACATATAGATATGCAAATACAGAAAAATTGTAACATACAATAGGTACTGTATGACTAAGTCCAAATGTATGTGTGTTTAAAATCACACAGATAAAGGCTGCTCTCCTCAGGGTAAAAGGCCGTACACTTCAGAACAAATCTATAAAAGAAGGAGAAGGCGTCACATAGCGTAATTCAGCAAGGATATACTATAGAACAAATCATTGATAGTATACACTCACATGTGATGAAGCGCTATAATGTAGTGCAGACTAGGCAGGCCGGATCCTCAGAGTTGTCCGGTATAACTCTCCTCTGGTGTATGCGGCAAGGACTTCAGAGGATCGTTTCACTCAGCATAAGCTCTATAAGAAAAAACAATCTCATAGCATAGCACATAGCGTAATACTGTAAACTGTGAGATGTGACAGATGATGGATCATATACACTCATACTATAGCACTGTAATGTAGTGCAGACTAGGCAGACCGGATCCTCAGAGTTGTCTGGTAGAACTCTCCTCTGGTGTATGCGGCAAGGACTTCAGAGGATCGTTTCACTCAACATAAGCTCTATAAGAAAAAACAATCTCCACATAGCGTAATACTGTAAACTGTGAGATGTGACAGATGATGGATCATATACACTCACTCATACTATAGCACTGTAATGTAGTGCAGACTAGGCAAACCGGATCCTCAGAGTTGTCCGGCAAACTCTCCTCAAGAGGCAGGAAACACAGGCCTATAGGATATCTTCAGCTCACTCGCAGAGTCTAGGAATGTAAATAACATCCAAGCGTACAGGATATAGGTTAAGTGCTGATAAAAAGGTAGCAAGTAACTTAAAACTTAAAATCAGGTGTTTATTAAACACATAAAAAGTGCAGCTGATTGAGTGTAAATGTATTTTTTTCAGGCAGCGTTGTATTTAGCTGTCACTCAAGAGGGAGCACTATTTGGTTGACTTAGAACTCTTTTTTTTTATTTTGTGATTCAGACAGAGCAAACCATTTTACAAAAAAGTTTCCAATTTACTTTTTTAATCAAATTTGCTTCATTTCCATGATATTTTGTGTTGAAGAGTTACCTAGGTAGGCATCTGGAGCACTATATGGCAGGAAGTAGTGCTGCCATCTAGTGCTCTTGCAAATGAATAACAATCTTGCAAAACTGCTGCCATAGAGTTCTACAGAAATGGGCCGGCTCCTAAGCTTACATCCCTGCTTTTCAACAAAAGATGTCAAGAGAATGAAGTAAAATTGATAACAGAAGCACATTATAAAGTTGTATAAAATCGCCTGCTCTTTACCACTGCTGCTGCTGATTTCCTGTCTCGCTTGCCTCCCCCATCAGCAGATTCAGCTAGAGGATGATGTAGAAGTTGTTTTATTTCTTACACTCTCTCTGCAGTAACACAAGAACAGACACACGCTGCCCGATCAGCAGGCACAAGTCAGCAAGTATTCTGGGAACTTCTGTTAAAGAAATGCACCAGCACTTATGCTCTAAATGACTTCAGCATTGCTGCCTTACTTTAGAGTGGGCGATGAGCTTCTGTTACAAACTGGTTGCGCTGCAAGATACAAACTGACTACTTGTGCCAGAAGAATTAGATGCATAAGTCTTGCTTAGGATACTCTACTAGTGGAGGTGACAACGGCAGAATGGGTAGTGGGTGACACTAATGCCCCTGCAGCTCCTTTTCATTGTCAGTAATTAACCTGTTACTGGGTGTCTCCTGTTTTTCATATTCAGACCCTTAGAACAGATTCACACACATTGCACCTGAGAACACATTTACATTTTACCAAATCAGAGCAAGTGAGAGCTCAATGTTTTCATGGTACAGAAAGTAGCAGATTTAAGCAGATCTATAACGTGCATTACAACACAGGACACATAAAAAATAACATTCAAAACTAAACGCTAGAAAACAAAAGAGGAAGGTTTTTGTACAGCTCTGTATCACTGTGAGAGGTAAGCTGTAACCCTGCTGACAGTAATAATCTGCTGCATCTTCTGCTTGCACTCTGCTGATTGCCAAAGTGAAATCATTACCAGACCTAGTGCCGCTGAACCTGTCTGGGATCCCTGTGACTCTGCTGGTTGCACTATAGATAAGAGGCTTTGGTGGTTGTCCTGATTTCTGTTGGTACCAGTGTAAGTTGCTGCTAACACTACTACTGGCTTTACATGTCATGGTGACACTTTCACCTGGTGACACAGTGACATCTGAGGACTGAGTCAGCACAATCTGTCCACAGGAACCTAAAGAATAAGCAATAAATATTTCTGATTATTAGTAGAAAAATATTTTTGTATTTATTCATTTACTGTACAAATCTACAATAGAACATAATATAAACCATCTGTAAGATATAATCACAATAATCACTTACACTGAATATAGCACAACAATAAACACAGCAGATAAGTTGGATAAAGCATCTTTGTGTTGCTGAGAGAGCTCAGATACTGATGTCACCTGCACAATGTAATATGTACATCAGCTGAGACTGGGGAGGAAATGTCTGGTTATGCAAAACTGCACAATGCAAATAATATCACACTTGTCTGTTATATTTATACTACTTAGTGTGTATTGTATTTAATGTCTAGTTGCATGAACTTAATTGATTTGTTAATACTTCTGTGTTGTCTGGGGAGGAAATAAGGAATTATTTAAAGGGACATGAGACCCCAGATCCTTCTTTCAGGATTCAGATACAAGATATATTTTAAACAATTTTTCAGTTTACTTCTATTATCAAATTTGCTTCATTCTATTGTTAGCCTCTGTAGAAAGAACAGCAATTTAATACTGGGAGCTAGCTAAACACATTGGTAAGCCAATGACAAGAGGTATATATGTGCAGCTGCCAATCAGCAGTATGCTCTCACCTCTTGAGCCTACCTAGCTATGCATTTCAACAAAGGATAAAAAGTGAACTAAGCAAATTAGATAATTAGTTACAATTGTTTAAAATTGTATGCTCTATATGAATCAGTAGTAACAAAAATGAGTTTCATGTCTGTTTAATTATTAAAAATTATGCTTATTTTTGCTAATTTGTTACTGAGCGGGGGACCAATCAGAATCCTATACTAAAGGTTACAAATCCTACCTTTTTAATCTATGGGGATTTAAATAAATAAATTAAATAATTTGATAAGCTTTTCTAAATGATTGTAATCAGTCCCATGATTCATTTTCATTAGGATGCTTAAAATTGTATAGGTATTAGTCTGATATGGTTAACAATTGTTTTTGAGAGATTGTAGCAAGTTTGGAAAGTAAGGGGTTAACATGGACCCTATAAGAGGGTTTATCCAAAGTTATCCTCTATCCATTTATACGGGACAAGTCATATTTGTGTATTCACAGTTTAATATTTAATTTTTTGTGATATTACTTTATTGGAGTTGGGAAGTGCAGCATATATCGTTTTTATTTCTCTACACCTCCCAGTCTGGCAGCAGACTCTGTGACTGTTGGTGTCCCGGTTACTTCCTCATCTCCATAATGGTAGCAGGCCACGCCCTCACTCATACACAAGTAATCTTAGGAGGGGGACATCCTGAAGTATTGTACCTGTGTGTAAATTTAGCATTGTGTTTGTTGTGTGCATCATCCCAAGAGGAATGTTATCAGCAGTAGCTCTGACAGTCTTTTGCAGGAACTAACTGTTTGTAAGACATGAATTATATGACTCAAGTTTGTGCTGTTAAGATGACCTCTATATTTAGCTGCATTTTGCTGAGGATGTTACTCCAAAAGTAAGAGATGTGCAATATGTTACTTGCTGTTGTCATGTTGGACCTGTTACATGAGCAGATGTGATGTAGCATGTCAGCCTGTCTTGCAGCTCTCAGGGAAATTGCTGCACATATGGATATATAACTGTACACATGTGATGTGTTGTTTGCTAGACAGCTATAGAGTGAAGTTTGCAGTGCACACATCAATAAAAGAGCTTGATACTTGCAACATAAGTTTGTGTTAAATTTGTTTATCAGGTTTTATTTAATACCTGTGGATCTCTTATCAAATGAGAAATCTCAAATGCAACTAACACAGCAATTCTGCACAATGAAACCGGCTGCTATATTTGTAGAAAAAGAAAATGTCAGGGTGCCAGGAATCAGACTGAGACGAGAAGTGCAAAAATAATCACACCTTTATTAGTAACAAAAAAATAATAAAAAGTCCATAAGTCAAATAACAAGCCAGGAGTCAAAACTAGAGCTGGTAGTCAGACGAGCAGAGTCAGGAGCCAAAGCGAATAGTCAGACGAGCCGAGTCAGGAGCCAAAGCGAGTAGTCAGACGAGCCGGAATCAGGAACAAGGAGAAAAGCGTCAGGAACAAGCCAGGGATCAGGAACCAGGAGGGACGTCAGACATCCAGGTAATACACTGGAACTCACAAAGAGGTCTGAGACAATGCAAGGGCAAAGCATACTGAACAGAGACCCTTTAAATAATAAGTGATGACATCACAATTCAGAGACTGCAACTTGTCTCACACGGATGATGTACACCAGTCTGGCCATAAAAGGGCGTGCAGGAAATAAGCAGCATCACGCATTATGCACCAGAGTCAACAAGAGAGGTGAGTAAAATGGCTGCCAGCAGCACATGGCAAACAAAGCAGGGAAAAAACCCTGACAGAATATCATCAAATGAGTTACAGCATTTTCTTACTGCAGAATTGTTTGTCTTAAACTCTGCAACGGGGATAAATATGCAGTTAAAGTCTGGCAATCTGTCTTTTATTTCAGCAGCAACCAAACTGCTGACTCTATGTCCACCTTTTCCAAAAGGGCCCCTGGGTCAATACCATCATTAACCGAAAAGCCTTCGGTTACGACAAGTGGTGAATCATTCTTAACTGCCCCGGTGCCTTTTTTGGGACTACCCCCAATGAGGACAGCCACAGGTTAGGTAATGGACTGGATTTCAAGGGGCCAGCCATTTGCCCCAAGGAGACCTCCTTCCCCAACTTTTCCCGAACCACTCCTGGAAACTCCCTGGTGGACTTCAAGTTCCCAGACACCCCAACCCCTTTTACCTCCTGAAAGGGGATGAGAAAACCCGAGCTAAAACCTGTCAAGAGCAGCTCAGCATCCCCTCCTTTTCCCCTAACCTTAGCGTATCGCCTTAGCCACGGGACTATCCTTCTGATGTCCACCGGTGTCCGAGCCCAGAACACCCACTTCTCCCACTCTAACCCCGGCCTTCTCTTTCCTGAAGCATTTAGCATAGAGGTGGACCCCCCCACATCCTGAACATTTGTGCTTATATTTGCACGAGGACCCGAATCGACACTGCTCATCGTTGAACTGGAAACACAGGCCCTTTCGGAGGGCCACCGCTGAACTGCTGCTGGCCGTAACCACGAGGCTGCTCCCACCAGGCCAAAAGGACTGCCCCCTCATAAAGGAGTCATAATCTTCAGCCAAATCCCCATGTCCCTATCGTCCCACCTCATGTCAGGATGAACTGCTATCCGCTGACAAAACTGTTCATCATATCTCCACCAGGCCATACCCCCATAAGTATGGTAGGCTGAGGAAATCTCATCCAGGTAGCAGAACAGGGCGGAGCCCTGGTCGGGGGACTTCTGTGTAATCACGCTGGCCAGGATACAAAAAGCCCTGGACCAGTTAGCGAACATCTTCGGTATCTTCCGATTCCGTTTCTTACACTCCTCCTCCTCCTTCTTCCCTTGCTCACCCTTTGGGTCCTCCTTAATCTCTACAAATTGATCCATGGGGAGAAGCGTATACAATTCTAGGAACTCCCTTTTCCAAATCTTTTCTTTCACCTCATTAGTTAAATGCAACCCTAAAGGGGCTATAGAACAGAGACACGGCCTACGCAACACTTCTTCTAACACCTTCAGGGTCCCGCCCCCAGAACTCACTGCTGCACTGCCCACACCACTCACCACAGGGTCCCCTCTGGCATCCCACCGGGCGCCTGTCCAGCCCCTACACTCACGGTCCCAGCCACCCCCAGCCCAGGTACCGCAACCACTGCCACCTCCGTCCCTATAGTACTCATGCTTGCGGCACTGGCTCCCCACACCCCCGCCGGGCCCGTCACTGCACAAGACTGTTCCAACCGCATAACCAACTCCCTCAATCCCTTTAACAATGCATTCTGCACCTCATTCACACTCCCCCTCTGATTAATATATGCACACATGTATTTAGGCACCTCACCTCCGGTTCTATGCACCGCCCCAGCTCTGGAATCCCTTGCGGCCCTGGCCCTTCCAGACTGTCTCCTTTCCCTCATCAGTGACTTCCGGTGGCTTTCTGGTGATCTCCTCCTGGCCCTGGGCTCTCTCCTCCTGTCTCCACTCCTGTCCATGGCTGCATGCTTGATACGCGCCCATGTGGGTAACACCCTGCTGCATCTGTTCCTGATGGATGAGCGAGACTGGCCCCATCTCTTGCTTGTCTCTGCTTGTCCTGCTTGTCTCCACTAAGGGACTGATCCCTCCTCCAGTCACTCCCAACCTGTAATGTCACATCAAAAACATCATCTAATACACCTCTCTCCATATGCCCACTTGCTCCCCTGGTCCTGGCGGTGTGCATGCCCCTCCATTCTCCCCCAAAGCCCTGAGGGGGTGAAATGGACCCCAAGAGCTGCACCAAAACATCCAGATCCCCCACCTGGCCAGCTGTAGACAGCTCTGGGACACTCACCTCCTGAAACCCCTTGCCGTCAAAGTCACTAGGGATATCCTTGATGATAAGGGAATCCATGTCCCTCTCCCAAATCCCGCTGCCGTCCTGTCTCCGACATCCCTCCGGGATTGAAGTCTGCAGCACTATCATAGAAGAAGGGCAGTTATACATGGCCTAATTACCCATGTGGCACCCTTCCTTACCTTACACGGGACACGCACACACACTAAACCCTGACCAATATAACAGGGGGACATAGCTAGGATGGGAGGAAAGAAATCAATATGGGATGAGGAGGGGGGTGGGAGGACCAAAATCAATCTATAAGGGGCCTCCCCCCCCTTTTGGGAGACCCTACTAGGCTGCGACCCCCTGCGGCCTTCCTAAAATAACTGGGGCATCCCCCCTTTAGCTCCCACTCTAACCCCAGCCTTCCATTTCCTGAAGCATTTAGCATAGAGGTGGACCCCCCCACATCCTGAACATTTGTGCTTATACTTGCATGAGGACCCGAATATACACTGCCCGTCATTGAACTGGAAACACAGGCCCTTTCGGAGGACCACCGCTGAACTGCTGCCAGCTGTACCCGCGAGGCTGCTCCCACCAGGCCAAAAGGACTGCCCCCCTCATAAAGGAGTCATAATCTCCAGCCGAATCCCCATGTCCCTATCGTCCCACCTCATGTCAGGATGAACTGCTATCCGCTGACAAAACTGCTCGTCATATCTCCACCAGGCCATACCCCCATAAGTACAGTAGGCAGAGGAAATCTCATCCAGGTATCAGAACAGGGTGGAGCCCTGGTCGGGAGACTTCTGTGTAATCATGCTGGCCAGGATACAAAAAGCCCTGGACCAGTTAGTGAACATCTTCGGTATCTTCCGATACCGTTTCTTATGCTCCCCCTCCTCCTTCATCCCCTGCTCACCCTTTGGGTCCTCCTTAATCTCTACAAATTGATCCATGGGAAGAAGTGAAAACAATTCTAGGAACTCCCTTTTCCAAATCTTTTCTTTCACCTCATTAGTTAAATGCATTCCTAAAGGGCTTATAGAACAGAGACACGGCCTATGCAATGCTTCCTCTGACACCTTCAGGGTCCCGCCCCCGGAACTCACTGCTGCACTGCCCGCACCACTCACTGCAGGGTCCCCGCTGGCATCCCACCGGGGCCTGTTCAGCCCCTACACCCACGGTCCCAACCACCCCCGGCCCAGGTACTGCAACCGCTGCCACCCCCGCTACTGGGGTACTCATGCTTGCGGCACTGGCTCCCCACGCCCCACCGGGCCCGTCACTGCACAAGACTGTTCCACCTGCGTAACCGACTCCCTCACTCCCTTTAACAATGCATTCTGCACCTCATTCACACTCACACTCTGATTAATAGATGCACACATGTATTTAAGCACCTCACCTGCGGTTCTATGCGACGCCCCAGCTCCGGAATCCCTTGCAGCCGCGGCCCTTCCAGACCGTCTCCTTTCCCTTGTCAGAGACTCCCGGTGCCTTCCTGGTGATCTCCTCCTGGCCCTGGGCTCTCTCCTCCTGTCTCCACTCCTGTCCATGGCTGCCTGCTTGATACGCGCCCATGTGGGTGACACCCTGCTGCATCTGTTCCTGATGGATGAGCGAGACCAGCCCCATCTCCTGCTTGTCTCCCGTCGCCCACTAGGGGACCGGTCCCTCCTCCAGTCGCTCCCAACCTGTAATGTCACATGAAAAACATCATCTAATATACCTCTCTCCGTCAGCCCACTTTCTCCCCCTCCCCTGACCCTGGCGGTGTGCCTGCCCCTCCCTTCTCCGTTAAAGCCCCGAGGGGGTGAAATGGACCCCAAGAGCTGGGCCAAAACATCCAGTTCCCCCACCTGGTCAGCTATAGACAGCTCCGGGACACTCACCTCCTGAAACCCTTCACCATCAAAGTCACTAGGGATATCCTTGATGATAAGGGAATCCATGTCCCTCTCCCAAATCCCGCTGCCGTCCTGTCTCCGACATCCCTCCGGGGTTAAAGTCTGCGGCACTATCATAGAAGAAGGGCAGTTATACATGGCCCAGGTACCCGCGTGGCACCCAAAACCCTACCCTACCTTACCTTACTGGGGGGGGGCACAATAATTCCTGACCAATATAACAGGGGAACATGCATAAAAAAAATGAATACATAGCTAGGATTGGAGGAAAGAAATCAATATGGGATGAGGATGAGGAGGGGGGTGGGAGGACCAAAAACAATCTATGGGGGGCCTCCCTCCCTTTTGGGGGACCCTACTAGGCTGTGACCCCCTGTGGCCTTCCTATAATTATCGGGGCATCTCCCCTTTAGCTCCCCTGCCTCCCGCAGCCCATCAGGCCCTGGGTGGGATTTCTGGGTTCCCATTATTATTATTATTTTTTTACTATTATTTATGCTTCTCAAGCTTTTATCACCTGGGCTCCCCTGAACGGGTTCCCCTCCAGCCATGTGTCCTCCTTTGGGCCTCACACCCGGACACTTCCCCCTTCTTTCTAACCCCCTTGGCCTCATTTGGGCCTACTTTTTTATTTTTTTTATTTTTATTTTTAAGCCGTCTGGCCTCATGTAGGCACCAACCCTCTCCAAACAAACTACCAATAGATACATAATATAATTAGACTATATAACATATACACATAAAATGTGCTTATTTAGATAAATAATATAAATTATGTAAGGTGTACAAATGTACACTATTAAATACCACTACTAGTTTATCACATATCATTATGTCACTACATAGATTATATATTGTTTCTATTATCTTTAACACATCTACATAGTATTTTTATAATATTAATAAAATATTCACATTTGATTTTAAGTTTATTTATAGGATATCATTATATTCAATTCACAGTAGCACATCATGGCCTCTAGTTATCAAGCCGTCAACCTCAAATACGCTGGAATTCCGCAGCGTATTTGTGGCGAGGCTGATTCGCCTTAGTTATCAAGCCCTAGATACCGGCAAAAGTAGAATTTTGTGACGTAAGCTTCGATCCGCCGGATTCTTACGTCACTCCAGATGTTCCGCACACAAGTGCGGCACAATCTGACTACTTTTGCTACTTATTAAAAAACTAGCAGGTACGCTCGGCACTTTTCCGGCCCAGCGTACCTGGTTTTCAATGGGAGTCTGACCATAGCGAAAGTTCATGTTCGCTGCTGCCAGATATCCCATTGATTCCTATGAGAGCTGTCTACACCTAACACCCTAACATGTACCCCAAGTCTAAACACCCCTAATCTGCCCCCCCTACAACGCCGCAACTAAATAAATGTATTACCCCCTAAACCGCCGCTCCCGGACCCCGCCGCAACCTATATTAAACTTATTAACCCCTAATCTGCCCCCCCTACACCGTCGCCACCTATAATAAATTTATTAACCCCTATCCTGCCCCCCCTACACCGCCACCACTGTAATAAAATGATTAACCCCTAAACCTAAGTCTAACACTAACCCTAACACCCCCCTAACTTAAATATTAATTAAATAAATCTAAATAATATTTCTCTTATTAACTAAATTAATCCTATATAAAACTAAATACCTTTAAAATAAACCCTAATATAGCTACAGTATAAATAATAATTATATTGTAGCTATCTTAGGATTTATTTTTATTTTACAGGCAACTTTCAATTTATTTTAACTAGGTACAATAGCTATTAAATAGTTATTAACTATTTAATAGCTACCTAGTTAAAATAAAGAGAAATTAACCTGTAAAATCAAAACTAACCTAAGTTACAATTACACCTAACACTACACTATACTTTAATAAATTATTCCTATTTAAAACTAAATACTTACCTGTAAAATAAACCCTAAGATAGCTACAATATAATTAATAATTACATTGTAGCTATTTTAGGATTTATATTTATTTTACAGGTAACTTTGTATTTATTTTAGCTAGTTAGAATAGTTATTAAATAGTTATTAACTATTTAATAACTACCTAGCTAAAAGAAATACAAAATTACCTGTAAAATAAATCCTAACCTAAGTTACAATTAAACCTAACACTACACTATCATTAAATTAATTAAATAAATTAACTACAAATAACTACAATTAAATACAATTAAATAAACTAACTAAAGTACAAAAAATAAAAAAAGCTAGGTTACAAAAAATAAACAAAAATAAGTTACAAACATTTAAAAAATATTACAACAATTTTAAGCTACTTACACCTAATCTAAGCCTCCTAATAAAATAACAAAGCCCCCCAAAATAAAAAAATGCCCTACCCTATTCTAAATTAAAAAGTTACCAGCTCTTTTACCTTACCAGCCCTTAAAATGGCCTTTTGCGGGGCATGCCCCAAAGAATTCTGCTCTTTTGCCTGTAAAAGAAAAATATAACCCCACCCCCAACATTAAAACCCACCACCCACATACCCCTAATCTAACCCAAACCCCCCTTAAATAAACCTAACACTACCCCCCTGAAGATCATCCTACCTTGAGTCGTCTTCAGCCAGCCGACCACCGATGGAACTGAAGAGGAGATCCGGAGTGGCAGAAGTCATCATCCAGGCGGCGCTGAAGAAGTCTTCCATCCGATGAAGTCATCGTCCAGGCGGCGCTGAAGAAGTCTTCCATCCGGGCGATGTCATCTTCCAAGCGGCGTCTTCAATCTTCTTTCTTCCGGATCCATCTTCATCCCGCTGACGCGGAACATCCTTCTTCCCCGACGGCCGATGACTGAATGAAGGTTCCTTTAAGGGACGTCATCCAAGATGGCGTCCCTTCAATTCCGATTGGCTGATAGGATTCTATCAGCCAATCGGAATTAAGGTAGGAAAAATCTGATTGGCTGATTAAATCAGCCAATCAGATTGAAGTTCAATCCGATTGGCTGATCCAATCAGCCAATCAGATTGAGCTTGCATTCTATTGGCTGTTCCGATCAGCCAATAGAATGCAAGCTCAATCTGATTGGCTGATTGGTGTAGGGGGGGCAGGATAGGGGTTAATAAATTTATTAAAGTTGGCGACGGTGTAGGGGGGGCAGATTAGGGGTTAATAAGTTTAATATAGGTTGTGGCGGGGTCCGGGAGCGGCGGTTTAGGGGTTAAACTATTTATTTAGTTGCGGCGAGGTCCGGGATCCGCAGGATAGGGGTTAATAACTTTATTTTAGAGGGTGTTAGGTGTAGGGGGGCAGGATAGGGGTTAATAACTTTATTATAGGTGCCGGCGATATAGGGGGGGCAGGATAGGGGTTACTAGGTATAATGTAGGTGGCGGCGGTATCCGGGAGCGGCGGTTTAGGGGTTAATACATTTATAAGAGTTGCAGCGGGGTCTAGGAGCAGCGGTTTAGGGGTTAATAACTTTATTGAGTTGCGGGGGGCTCCGGGGGCGCAGGTATAGGGGGTAGAACAGTGTAGTTAGTGTGGGTGCTTAGTGACAGGGGTATCAATAAAGCTGTCAAAAAGCCGAAGAGCAGCAAGATCGGATGAGTGATAACTATCACAGTCCGCTGCTCATCGCCCCTTACTTGGTGCGCAGCTTTTTGACAGCTTTTTTGATAACTTAGGCAAAATTTTGCAGGTCCGCGGCGGCGATGGTAGGCGAGCTTAGGCGGGCGTATTGAACCGGCAAAGGCAGGTGAAGTAGACGGCTTGATAACTACCCCCCATATCTCCATTGGGGGAGCACCTTAGCAAATTTTGTAACAGTACCTAATTGTAGCTAGGTTAGCATTAACACCATTATTAAATCACTGTTATTGCGGTACCTAGACTATAAGGGTGATAGTATACCACAGCCTTCTGTACATGAAGCATATACCACACATTGGCTAAACAATATGAGGTGTGGTGACAGATGCGAGTGGGATACGTTGTAGGCGCTAGTAAACCACGCCCCCCCTTTATGCAGGTCAGCAGAGCTGACGTAGCAACATAATATCGCTGTGTGAGTGTTAGAATTAGAAACTAGACATAATAGGTCCAAATCATGGTAACAGACCACGCCCTCAGAAGAGCATCATAACTTTAAAAATTTTCCTACTGGCCACAGTTGGTGATTCTCGATCATGACATCACTGCCCACACGCCCACTGTCAAATCATTGGTTAAGTGGAGGGTGTTCCAGGAATATTGAGACATGATTGGCTCAATATTGTTAAATGCAATGTGTATTTGGCGGATAGTGTTTTAACACGTAGACCCCAAAAAATCTTATTTTAGTTTGCACTTAATCAAATACAATGGGGCAGGTATCATACAAATCTCACAGATACTTGTCCATTTAGCAGTTAGAAATATCCTCTGATTATATTTAAAGAATATGAGAATGATCCTATCGAATTACTCACACAAACACCCGTTATATGACTACTAATCAAAATAGTAAGTATCACTTGAGAACTATGGAATAATCGTCACATATTTCTAATGGTAAATAATTCTTTCAGAAGCATATAAAATTCCTATTTGGATATCTTTCAAGATGAGGAGGGTTAGGATTTGTGATGAACGTATGTATTATGTTGGGAATCTATGAAAGATTGTACATTATTAGCTGTCCACATATTAATCTGTGTAATGGCTATGTATATTGTTACATGCATTGCAATCATAAAACATTAGACTATCCTGTAGTTTCCTTATTGCATGTCATCACAGCACAATAGGGTGTTTTACAATATACAAATGATGACTGTTACTGTATACTAACTTGCAGGTTTACTATGTTCAGATTACAATGTTCAGCTGAGTTTTTTACATTTTTATTCATGATTATAATAAACAAATTGCGGGTTGTGAATTAATCAATTAGGGATGTGTTTACTTACACATGCACACTATTGGTGTGTCCTCGCTAACTATTGGTTAATAGTGATGTCCCGAACTGTTCGCCCGCGAACGGTTCCCTGCGAACATAGCTTGTTCGCGTTCGCCGCTGTGGGCGAACATATGCGATGTTCGATCCGCCCCCTATGTGTCATCATTGAGGAAACTTTGACCCTGTATGTCACAGCCTTCTGACACATTAGAGCCAATCAGCAGCAGACACTCCCTCACAGACCCTCCCAGCTCCTTGGCAGCAGCCATTTTAGACTCATTACGATCTTGCTTTCTTAGTGAGGAGCTTTAGTGCTGCTGCTGCTGACATAATAGGGACATAGATAGCTTGGATAGTGTATTTAGTGTCCACTACAGTCCTGAAGGACTCATCTCATCTCTGCTGCAAGGACAGCACCCCAAAAAGCACTTTTTAGGGCTATAATTTCAATCGTTTTTTTTTTTTTCTTTGTATTTTTATTTGCATTTGCCTGGCTTTCTTTTGCCTGGCTTTCAGCCTGTGTGTGAGGCTCACAGCATATACTGTGATTAGTGCCACCACTGATATCTGCTTAACATTAGTTTAAATTTAACCAACAAAAATTTGAAATTATTTTGCTAGTGTAATTTATTTTCATTTTCTATCAGGCCTGTGTGTTTCTGACTTACAGAGCATACTGTGTTTAATTGCTGCCCTACCTAGGCTAGCAGCCACGACTCATATGTGCTTAACCTTTTTTTCAATTAAAAAAAAAACCTTTAAATCATTTTGCTAGTGTAATCTAATTTTATTTTCTATCAGGCCTGTGTGTTTCTGACTTACAGAGCATATTGTGGTTAATTGCTGCCCTACCTAGGCTAGCAGCCACAACTCATATGTGCTTAACATTTTTTTCAATTAAAAAAAAAACCTTAAAATCATTTTGCTAGTGTAATCTAATTTTATTTTTTATCAGGCCTGTGTGTTTCTGACTTACAGAGCATACTGTGGTTAATTGCTGCCCTACCTAGGCTAGCAGCCACGACTCATATGTGCTTAACCTTTTTTTAAATAAAAAAAAAAAAACTTTAAATCATTTTGCTAGTGTAATCTAATTTTATTTTCTATCAGGCCTGTGTGTTTCTGACTTACAGAGCATACTGTGGTTAATTGCTGCCCTACCTAGGCTAGCAACCACGATTCATATGTGCTTAACCTTTTTTTAAATTTAAAAAAAAAAAATTTAAATCATTTTGCTAGTGTAATCTAATTTCATTTTCTATCAGGCCTGTGTGTTTCTGACTTACACAGCATACTGCGGTGTGGTTAATTGCTGCCCTACCTACCAGCCATGACTCATATCTGCTTTATTATTTATCTACTATTATTTTAAAGATACAATTTTTTTTTTTAAATCATTTAGCTAGTGTAATCTAATTTCTTTTTCCATCAGGCCTGTGTGTTTCTGGCCCACATCATATAGTGTGACACAGATTAATAGCTCTTTTTTCCACCACTTATATCTGGTGTAACAACATTAGTGTAAATTTAAAAAAAAAAATTTTTTTACATCAGTCCTCTTCTAGTGTTATTTCATTTTAGTTGCCAGGCCAGCCAGGCTGCCATTAGTGCCAGCCTGTGTGTCAGGCTGCCAGCATATACTGTGCCTACTTCCATCCTTAGTGCCAGTCCACGATTCCTATCTGGTGTAACATTATATTAAGTTTTGTAAAAAAATTTTTTTACATCAGTCTTCTAGTGTTATTTAATTTTAGTTTACAGGCCAGCCTGCCACCACTAGTGCCAGCCTGTGTGTCAGGCTGCCAGCACATACTGTGCCTAGTTCTAAACTGAGGGCGATTACTCCTATCTGTTGTAACATTTTTTTTAACTTTTTTAAAAACAAACTGTTACATCAGTCTGCTATTGTTATTTAATTGTAGTTAACTGTCTGCCGGCGTGTGTGCCAGGCCCACTTTCCAACTAATGCCACGAATCATATTTGTTATTATAACAGTAGTGTAAATATTTAAAAAAAAATCTTTTTTGACTGTGAATCATCATCCTGCTAGTGCCATTGAATTGCAGTTGCCTGCCTGCCAGCGTGTGTGCCAGGCCCACTTGCCAACTAGTGCCACCAATCATATTTGTTATAACAGTAGTTTAAATATTAAAAATAATAATTTTTTGACTCTGAAAGATCAGTCTGCTAGTGTAATCTAATTGCAGTTGCCTGCCTGCCAGCGTGTGTGCCAGGCCCACTTGCTGCCAACTATTCACACCAATCATATTTGTTATAACAGTATAGTAAATATTTAAAATAAATAATTTTTTGCCTGTGAATCATCAGTCTGCTAGTGCCATTGAATTGCAGTTGCCTGCCTGCATGCCAGCGTGTGTGCCAGGCCACTTGCCAACTAGTTACACCAATCATATTTGTTCTAACAGTATTGTAAATATTTAAAATAAAAAAATCTTAGATTGTGAATCATCAGTCTGCTAGTGCCATTTAATTGTAGTTTCCTGCCTGCCAGCGTGTGTGCCAGGCCCACTAACCAACTACTGCCACCAATCATATTTGTTGTAACAGTATTGAAAATATTTTAAATCATAACTTTTTGGACTGTGAATCATCAGTCTCCTAGTGCCATTGAATTGCAGTTGCCTGCCTGCCAGCGTGTGTGCCAGGCCCACTAGCCAACTACTGCCACCAATCATATTTGTTGTAACAGTATTGAAAATATTTTAAATCATAACTTTTTTGACTGTGAATCTTTAGTCTCCTAGTGCCATTGAATTGCAGTTTCCTCCTGCCTGCCAGCGTGTGTGCCAGGCCCACTAGCCAACTTCTGCCACCAATCATATTTGTTGTAACATTATTGAAAATATTTTAAATCATAACTTTTTGGATTGTGAATCATCAGTCTCCTAGTGCCATTGAATTGCAGTTGCCTGCCTGGCAGCGTGTGTGCCAGGCCCACTAGCCAACTACTGCCAAGAATCATATTTGTTGTAACAGTATTGAAAATATTTTAAATCATAACTTTTTGGACTGTGATTCTTCAGTCTCCTAGTGCCATTGAATTGCAGTTTCCTCCTGCCTGCCAGCGTGTGTGCCAGGCCCACTAGCCAACTTCTGCCACCAATCATATTTGTTGTAACAGTATTGAAAATATTTTAAATCATAACTTTTTGGACTGTGAATCATCAGTCTCCTAGTGCCATTGAATTGCAGTTGCCTGCCTGGCAGCGTGTGTGCCAGGCCCACTAGCCAACTACTGCCACCAATCATATTTGTTGTAACAGTATTGAAAATATTTTAAATCATAACTTTTTGGACTGTGAATCTTCACTCTCCTAGTGCCATTGAATTGCAGTTGCCTGCCTGCGAGCGTGTGTGCCAGGCCCACTTGCCAACTAGTTACAGCAATCATATTTGTTGTAACAGTATTGAAAATATTTTAAATCATAACTTTTTGGACTGTGAATCTTCACTCTCCTAGTGCCATTGAATTGCAGTTGCCTGCCTGCCAGCGTGTGTGCCAGGCCCACTTGCCAACTAGTTACACCAATCATATTAGTTGTATCAGTATTGTAAATATTTTAAATAAAAAATTCTTAGACTGTGAATCATCAGTCTCCTAGTGCCATTGAATTGCAGTTTCCTCCTGCCTGCCAGCGTGTGTGCCAGGCCCACTAGCCAACTACTGCCACCAATCATATTTGTTGTAACAGTATTGAAAATATTTTAAATCATAACTTTTTGGACTATGAATCATCAGTCTCCTAGTGCCATTGAATTGCAGTTGCCTGCCTGGCAGCGTGTGTGCCAGACCCACTAGCCAACAACTGCCACCAATCATATTTGTTGTAACAGTATTGAAAATATTTTAAATCATAAATATTTGGACTGTGAATCTTCACTCTCCTAGTGCCATTGAATTGCAGTTTCCTCCTGCCTGCCAGCGTGTGTGCCAGGCCCACTAGCCAACTTCTGCCACCAATCATATTTGTTGTAACAGTATTGAAAATATTTTAAATCATAACTTTTTGGACTGTGAATCATCAGTCTCCTAGTGCCATTGAATTGCAGTTGCCTGCCTGGCAGCGTGTGTGCCAGGCCCACTAGCCAACTACTGCCACCAATCATATTTGTTGTAACAGTATTGAAAATATTTTAAATCATAACTTTTTGGACTGTGAATCATCAGTCTCCTAGTGCCATTTAGCTTGTTCGCGTTCGCGTTTGTGGGCGAACACATGGCGATGTTCGATCCTCCCCTATGTGTCATCATTGAGGAAACTTTGACCCTTTATGCCACAGCCGTCTGACACATTAGAGCCAATCAACATCAGACACTCCCTCACAGACCCTCCCAGCTACTCGGAATCCGCCATTTTAGACTCATAACGACCTTGCTTTCTTAATGAGAGGAGGTGTTGTGTTTTTGCTCCTGACATTAATAGGAAAAACATAGCTAGGCTAGTGTATTTAGTGCCCACTACAGTCCAGAAGGACTCCACTCATCTCTGCTGCAAGCACAGCACCCCAAAAAGCCCTTTTTAGGGCTATATTTTGTGCCGTTTTTTGTTTTGTTTTGTTTTTATTAGCATTTGCCTAGCTTTCAGGCTGTGTGTTTAAGGCTCACAGCATATGCTGTGATTACTGCCACCACTGATATCTCCCTAACAACATTAGTTTAAATTTAACTAACCCAAAAATTTAATTATTTTGCTAGTGTAATTTTTTTTCATTTTCTATCAGGCCTGTGTCACACAGCATATACTCTTGTTCATTGCTCTGTGCCAGCCACCAGTGTTAATATCCGTTTATAACATTATTTTAAATTTAAAAAAAAAAAAAAAAAAATATTTTGCTAGTGTAATCTAATTACATTTACTATCAGGCCTGTGTCTGTCAGGCTCACTCAGCATTAATATACCTCATTTTTTTCAGTCTTTTGGTTAATTGGTCTGTGCCAGGCAGCCACCCAGCACTCATATCTTCTTCACCTTAATTTAAATATAAAAAAAAAGTTTAAATGTGTTTGATAGTGTAATCTAATATAATTTTCTATCAGGCCTGTGTGTTTTGCTGACATACAGAGCCTACTGTGTTTACTTGCTGCCCTCCCTAGTCTATGAGCCACGACTCATATGTGTTTAATCTTTTTTTAATTCCCCCCCCAAAAAAATAATTTAAATCATTTTTCTAATGTAATCTAATAGTATTTTCTATCAGGCGTGTGTGTATCTGACTTACAGAGCCTACTGTTTTTAATAGCTGCACTTCCAAGGCTATCAGCCACGACTCATATGTATGTGCTTAACCTTTTTCTTTAAATTCCCCCCAAAAAGTCTTTAAATCATTATGCTAGTGTAATCTAATTTTATTTTCTATCAGGCCTGTGTCTAACTGTCTATCTGACTTACACAGCATACTGTTGTTAATTGCTGCCCTACGTAGCAGCCAGCCAGTGTGACCACTCATATGTGCATTGCACTTCTTAACATAATTTTAATATTAAAATCTAAAATTTTAAAATATTTTGTTAGTGTAATCTAACTTAATTTTCTATCAGGCCTGTGTTTTTGTCACTTACACAGCATACTGTGTTAAATTGCTGCCCTACCTACCATCCACGACTCATATCTGCCAGCCTGTGTGCCAGGCCCAACTAGCCAATTAGTGGCACCAATCATAATTCTTGTAACAGTATATAAAAAAATAAAAATCATAATTTTTTGGACTGCAAATATTCAGTCTCCTAGTGCCATTGAATTGCATTTACCTCCTGCCTGCCAGCCTTTTGTGCCAGGCCGTCTTGCCAACTATTTACACTAATCATAATTGTTGTCACAGACAGTATAGTTACTAATTAAAATTAAAAAAAATTTGATTGTTGATCTTAACCCCTTAATGACCGGACCATTTTTCAGTTTTCTTACCCTTAATGACAATGGCTATTTTTACATTTCTGCAGTGTTTGTGTTTAGCTGTAATTTTCCTCTTACTCATTTACTGTACCCACACATATTATATACCGTTTTTCTCGCCATTAAATGGACTTTCTAAAGATACCATTTTTTTCATCACATCTTATAATTTACTAAAAAAAAATAATAAAATATGAGGAAAAAATGGAAAAAAACACACTTTTTCTAACTTTGACCTCCAAAATATGTTACACATCTACAACCACCAAAAAACACCCATGCTAAATAGTTTCTAAATTTTGTCCTGAGTTTAGAAATACCCAATGGTTACATGTTGTTTGCTTTTTTTGCAAGTTATAGGGCAATAAGTACAAGTAGAACTTTGCTATTTCTAAACCACTTTTTTTCAAAATTAGCGCTAGTTACATTGGAACACTGATATCTGTCCGGAATCCCTGAATATCCCTTGACATGTATATATTTTTTTTTAGAAGACAACCCAAAGTATTGATTTATGCCCATTTTGGTATATTTCATGCCACCATTTCACTGCCAAATGCGAGCAAATAAAAAAAATTGTTCACTTTTTCACAAATTTTGTCACAAACTTTAGGTTTCTCACTGAAATTATTTACAAACAGTTTGTGCAATTATGGCACAAATGGTTGTAAATGCTTCTCTGGGATCCCCTTTGTTCAGAAATAGCAGACATATATGGCTTTGGCGTTGCTTTTTGGTAATTAGAAGGCCGCTAAATGCAGCTGCGCACCACACGTGTATTATGCCCAGCAGTGAAGGGGTTAATTAGGGATCTTGTAGGGACCTTGAAGGGTTAATTTTAGCTTTAGTGTAGTGTAGTAGACAACCCAAAGTATTGATCTAGGCCCATTTTGGTATATTTCATGCCACCATTTCACCGCCAAATGCGAGCAAATAAAAAAAAAAGTGACATTTTTCACAATTTTAGGTTTCTCACTTAAATTATTTACAAACAGCTTGTGCAATTATGGCACAAATGGTTGTAAATGCTTCTCTGGGATCTCCTTTGTTCATAAATAGCAGACATATATGGCTTTGGCGTTGCTTTTTGGCAATTAGGAGGCCGCTAAATGCTGCTGCGCACCACACTTGTATTAAGCCCAGCAGTGAAGGGGTTAATTAGGTAGCTTGTAGAGAGCTTGCAGGGTTAATTTTAGCTTTAGTGTAGAGATCAACCTCCCACCTGACACATCCCACCCCCTGATCCCTCCCAGACAGCTCTCTTCCCTCCCCCACCCCACAATTGTCCCCGCCATCTTAAGTACTGGCAGAAAGTCTGCCAGTACTAAAATAAAAGGTGTTTTTTTTTTTTTTGTTTTTTTTTTAATTATTCAGCTGTGATGGACCCCTGCCTTAACCCCCAACCTCCCTGATCCCCCCCAAACACCTCTCTAACCCTCCCCACCTACCTAATTGCCACCATCTTGGGTACTGGCAGCTGTCTGCCAGTACCCAGTTTTCCCCCCCAAAAAAAGTGTTTTGTTTTGTGACATGTTTTATTTTTTCTGTAGTGTAGCTGACCCCCCCCCCCCCCCCACCCCCCCCCCCGATCCAGATCCTGATCAAAATTCTGCCCCCCTCCCTCTTACCTAAATTCATTGGTGGCAGTGCCAGTGATTGCTGCGCGCGCGCGCGTGCACGCAGCCCCCGCACGCTCCCGGCATCCGGCGTGCACAATACACTTGAAGGAACCGGATGCCGGGTAGCGATGGGCCGCCCACCCTCCTCCCTGTAAGCTCCCACCCACCAACGAATGGCCGCATCGCTACCGGTGCAGAGAGGGCCACAGAGTGGCTCTCTCTGCATCGGATGCTTTCTAAAGGGTATTGCAGGATGCCTCAATATCGAGGCATCACTGCAATACCCTGAGAGCTGCTGGAAGCGATTGCGATCGCTTCCAGCACTCTCTTAGACAAGTGACGTACCAGGTACGTCCATTGTCACTAACTGCAAGTTTTTGCAGGACGTACCTGGTACGTCACTTGTCATTAAGGGGTTAATCCTCAGTTTGCTCCTGCCCTAGAATTGCACTTTTCTACTGCCTTCCAAGCCTGTGTGCCAGGCCTACTTTCAAAATATTTACACCAATCATATTTGTTGTCACAGTATTTTTAATAATTAAAAATTAAAATTTTGGTAATAGTTGTTGTGAATCCTCAGTTTGCTGGTGCCATTGAATTTCACTTTCCTCCTGCCTTGCAGCCTGCTGTGTGCCAGGCCCACCTAGCCAATTATTGCCAGCAATCATATTTCTTTTAATAGTATTGTAAAAATTGTCAATCATCACTGTTTTGACTGTCAGTATTCAGTCTCCTAGTGTCCTTGAATTGCATTTACCTCCTGCCTGCCAGCCTTTTGTGCCAGACCATCTTGCCAACTATTTACACCAATCATAATTGTTGTCACAATATAGTTACTAATTAAAATTAAAAAATTCTTGATTGTTGATCTTAATCCTCAGTTTGCTCGTGCCCTAGAATTGCACTTTTCTACTGCCTTCCAAGCCTGTGTGCCAGGCCTACTTGAAAAATATTTACACCAATCATATTTGTTGTCACAGTATTCTTAATAATTAAAAATTAAAATTTTTGGTAATAGTTGTGAATCCTCAGTTTGCTGGTGCCATTGAATTGCACTTTCCTCCTGCCTTGCAGCCTGCTGTGTGCCAGGCCCACCTAGCCAATTATTGCCAGCAATCATATTTCTTTTAACAGTATTGCAAAAATTGTCAATCATCACTGTTTTGACTGTCAGTATTCAGTCTCCTAGTGTCCTTGAATTGCATTTACCTCCTGCCTGCCAGCCTTTTGTGCCAGGCCGTCTTGCCAACTATTTACACCAATCATAATTGTTGTCACAGTATAGTTACTAATTAAAATTAAAAAATTCTTGATTGTTGATGATCTTAATCCTCAGTTTGCTCGTGCCATAGAATTGCACTTTTCTACTGCCTTCCAAGCCCGTGTGCCAGGCCTACTTTCAAAATATTTACACCAATCATATTTGTTGTCACAGTATTCTTAGTAATTAAAAATTTAATTTTTTGGTAATATTTGTTGTGAATCCTCAGTTTGCTGGTGCCATTGAATTTCACTTTCCTCCTGCCTTGCAGCCTGCTGTGTGCCAGGCCCACCTAGCCAATTATTGCCAGCAATCATATTTCTTTTAACAGTATTGCAAAAATTGTCAATCATCACTGTTTTGACTGTCAGTAATCAGTCTCCTAGTGTCCTTGAATTGCATCTACCTCCTGCCTGCCAGCCTTTTGTGCCAGGCCATCTTGCCAACTATTTACACCAATCATAATTGTTGTCACAGTATAGTTACTAATTAAAATTAAAAAATTCTTGATTGTTGATGATCTTAATCCTCAGTTTGCTCGTGCCATAGAATTGCACTTTTCTACTGCCTTCCAAGCCTGTGTGCCAGGCCTAGTTTCAAAATATTTACACCAATCATATTTGTTGTCACAGTATTCTTAATAATTAAAAATTAAACTTTTTGGTAATAGTTGTTGTGAATCCTCAGTTTGCTGGTGCCATTGAATTGCACTTTCCTCCTGCCTTGCAGCCTGCTGTGTGCCAGGCCCACCTAGCCAATTATTGCCAGCAATCATATTTCTTTTAATTGTATTGCAAAAATTGTCAATCATCACTGTTTTGACTGTCAGTATTCAGTCTCCTAGTGTCCTTGAATTGCATTTACCTCCTGCCTGCCAGCCTTTTGTGCCAGGCCGTCTTGCCAACTATTTACACCAATCATAATTGTTGTCACAGTATAGTTACTAATTAAAATTAAAAAATTCTTGATTGTTGATCTTAATCCTCAGTTTGCTCGTGCCCTAGAATTGCACTTTTCTACTGCCTTCCAAGCCTGTGTGCCAGGCCTACTTGAAAAATATTTACACCAATCATATTTGTTGTCACAGTATTCTTAATAATTAAAAATTTAAATTTTTGGTAATAGCTGTTGGGAATCCTCAGTTTGCTGGTGCCATTGAATTGCACTTTCCTTCTGCCTTGCAGGCTGCTGTGTGCCAGGCCCACCTAGCCAATTATTGCCAGCAATCATATTTCTTTTAACAGTATTGCAAAAATTGTCAATCATCACTGTTTTGACTGTCAGTATTCAGTCTCCTAGTGTCCTTGAATTGCATTTACCTCCTGCCTGCCAGCCTTTTGTGCCAGGCCGTCTTGCCAACTATTTACACCAATCATAATTGTTGTCACAGTATAGTTACTAATAAAAATTAAAAAATTCTTGATTGTTGATCTTAATCCTCAGTTTGCTCGTGCCCTAGAATTGCACTTTTCTACTGCCTTCCAAGCCTGTGTGCCAGGCCTACTTTCAAAATATTTACACCAATCATATTTGTTGTCACAGTATTCTTAATAATTAAAAATTTAAATTTTTGGTAATAGTTGTTGTGAATCCTCAGTTTGCTGGTGCCATTGAATTGCACTTTCCTCCTGCCTTGCAGCCTGCTGTGTGCCAGGCCCACCTAGCCAATTATTGCCAGCAATCATATTTCTTTTAACAGTATTGCAAAAATTGTCAATCATCACTGTTTTGACTGTCAGTAATCAGTCTCCTAGTGTCCTTGAATTGCATCTACCTCCTGCCTGCCAGCCTTTTGTGCCAGGCCGTCTTGCCAACTATTTACACCAATCATAATTGTTGTCACAGTATAGTTACTAATTAAAATTAATTACTTTTCTCTTGCCTGCCAGCCGGTGTGCCAGGCCCAACTATCCAATTAGTGCCAGCAATCATATTTCTTTTAACAGTATTGCAAAATTTGTCAATCATCACTGTTTTGACTGTCAATCTGCAGTCTACTAGTGCCCTTGAATTGCATTTTCCTCCTGCCTGCCTGCCTGTGTGCCAGTCCCAACTAGCCAATTAGTGCCACCAATCATATTTATTGTAACAGGATTGGAATTTTTGTTAATCTTAACTGTTTTGACTGTGATTCTTCAGTCTCCTAGTGCCATTGAATTGCAGTTTCCTTTCTCCCAGCGTGTGTGCCAGACAGGCCCATTTGCCAACTAGTGCCAAACAATCATATTTGTTGTCACAGTACTTGTAATATTTTAAAAAAATAACAATTTGTGATTTTTAAAACATCTGTCTTTTTTGTTGTTGTCAGTCTCACAGCGTATACTATGCCCACTTTCACAGTGCCACCACTCAATTGGTGTAATAGTATTGTTAGTGTCCATTTTAAAAAAAATGACAGGCAGAGGCAGGCCACCCCGCAGGTTCTGTGGTCGTGGTCGTGGTGCTGTGATTCCTTTAGACACTACAAATATGCAAATTGTTCAGACGCCGGGTGCCAGGGGGGACACGAAAACTTCTGAGGAGGACCTAGTTGAATGGCTAATACAGGACACCCAATCTTCTTCAGCTTCCGCTGCTAGTCCTCCTAACCTTGACGCACCATCTACGTCCAGCTGTGCTTTGGCCAGGTCTCAAGTGACCAGTGCCACTCCCCCGCCTGTCGCCACCACCAACACTAGCACCACAGCCGCTTCACTTAATCTGTCACAGGAGTTATTGACACATCATTTGGAAGAAATGAGTGATGCGCAACCATCATTGACAGAGGATGTAGATAATAGTGATCAGTCTCAGTCAGGCAGCATTACCGACATGGAGGTATGGTGTGATGATGATGATGATGTTGTACCCACTGCTGCTTCCTTTCTTGATGTTTCAGATACAAGTGAAGCGGTTGATGATGATGTGTCGGTGGATGTCACGTGGGTGCCTGCTAGAAGAGAAGAAGAAGAGGGAGAAAGTTCAGATGGGGAGACAGAGAGGAGGAGGAGACGATTTGGAAGCATGGGGAGGTCGTCTAAAGGAGCTAGTGGCACAGTCAGACAGCATGCATCGTCACCAGGGGTCAGCCAGACAGCACGCCGACGCCCATCAACGCATACTGTTGCCACCACCAGAATGCCGTCATCGCAGAGCTCAGCAGTGTGGCATTTTTTTGTGTGTCTGCCTCTGACAACAGCGATGCCATTTGCAACCTGTGCCAAAATAAACTGAGTCGTGGGAAGTCCAACACCCACCTAGGTACAACTGCTTTGCGAAGGCACATGGTCTCCCATCACAAACGCCGATGGGAAGAACACATGAGTAGAAGCAGCACACAAAGTGAAAGCCGCCCGTCTCCTCCTGCTACAGCATCTTCAGCCACATCAACCAGTGCTGTCCTCCTTGCCCCCTCTCAACCATCCTCCAGTCTCTCTTACGTAGCAGTTCCTGGTCATCTGCCCACAGTCAGGTGTCTGTCAAGGACATGTTTGAGCGTAAGAAGCCAATTTCTCAAAGTCACCCCCTTGCCCGTCGTCTGACAGCTGGCTTGTCTGAACTCTTAGCCCGCCATCTTTTACCATACAAGCTGGTGGAGTCTGATGCTTTCAAAAAATTTGTATCTATTGGGACACCGCAGTGGAAGGTACCTGGCAGAAATTTATTTTCACAAAAGGCAATCCCAAACCTGTACTCTGTTGTGAGAACGGAAGTTATGGCATGTCTGGCACACAGCGTTGGGGCAAGGGTCCATATGACCACGGATAGCTGGTCTGCAAAGCATGGTCAGGGCAGGTATATCACCTACACTGCGCATTGGGTAAACCTGCTGACTTCTGACAAGCATGGAATGCGTTGCTCTGCAGAAGAGTTAGTGACACCGCCACGACTTGCAGGCAGGCCTGCTGCTACCTCCTCTACTCCTCCTACTCCATCCTCTTCCATAACCTCTTCCTCGGCTGAGTCCTCTTCAACTTCTGCGTCTTGCTCCACATCTATGGCACCCCCCCAGCTCCCCAGGTACTATGCTACATCCCGGGTACGGCAGTGTCTCGCCGTCTTGGGGTTGACTTGCCTGAAAGTGGAGAGTCACACCGCACCAGCACTCCTGACCGCCCTGAACGCACAGGTGGATCAGTGGCTGACTCCGCACCAACTGGAGATTGGCAAGGTTGTTTCTGACAATGGAAGTAATTTGGTGGCGGCATTGAAATTGGGCAAGTTGACACATGTGCCGTGCATGGCACATGTGTGTAATCTAATTGTACAACGATTTGTCCATAAGTACCCAGGCTTACAGGACGTCCTGAAGCAGGCCAGGAAGGTGTGTGGCCATTTCAGGCGTTCCTACACGGCCATGGCGCACTTGTCCGATATCCAGCCAGTGAGGCGCTTGATTTGCGACAGCCCGACACGGTGGAATTCAACACTCCTAATGTTTGACCGCCTGCTCCAACATGAAAAAGCTGTTAATGAGTATTTGTATGACCGGGGTGCTAGGCCAGCCTCTGGGGAGCTGGGGATATTTTTTCCGAATTACTGGACGCTCATGCGCAATGCCTGTAGGCTCATGTGTCCTTTTGAGGAGGTGACAAACCTTGTCAGTCGCACCGAAGGCACCATCAGCGACATCATACCATTTGTTTTCTTCCTGGAGCGTGCCCTGTGAAGAGTGCTGGATCAGGCAGTAGATGAGCGTGAAGAGGAAGAGGAAGAGTTGTGGTGTCCATCACCCCCACAAACAGCCGAATCAGCATCGCTTGCTGGACCTGCGGCAATGCAGGAAGAAGATTGTGAGGAAGAGGAGTCAGAGGAGGAATGTGGCTTTGAGGAGGAGGAGGAGGAGGAGGAAGACTGAGCACAACAGGCATCCCAGGGTGCTCGTTGTTGTCACCTCTCTGGTACCCATGGTGTTGTACATGGCTGGGGGGAAGAAGATACCATCAGTGAGATCAGTGAGGAGGAGGAACGGGACATGATTAGCTCGGCATCCAACCTTGTTCAAATGGGATCTTTCATTCTGTTGTGCCTGTTGAGGGACCCTCGTATAAAAAAGCTGAAGGAGAACAACCTGTACTGGGTGTCCACGCTCCTCGACCCCCGGTATAAGCATAAAGTGCCTGAAATGTTACCAAATTCCCGCAAGTCGGAAAGGATAGAGCATTTTAAGAATAAATTAAAAACTATGCTTTACACAGCGTATAAGGGTGATGTCACAGCAACACGGGAATGTAACAGGGGAAGAGATGAAATTAATCCTCCTCCTCCTCCCACGACCACGGCGGCAAGGACAGGACGCTTTCCTGACGTCTTGTTGATGGAGGACATGCGTACCTTTTTAACTCCCATGCACCATCAGAGCCTTTCGGGATCCAGCCTTAGAGAAAGACTCAACCGACAGGTAGCAGACTACCTAGCATTAACTGCGGATCTCGACACTCTCAGGAGCGATGGACCCCTTGACTACTGGGTGTGCAGGCTGGACTTGTGGCCTGAACTATCCCAATTTGCAATGGAACTTCTGGCCTGCCCCGCTTCAAGTGTCCTGTCCGAAAGGACTTTCAGTGCAGCAGGAGGTTTTGTCACTGAGAAGAGAAGTCGCCTAGGTCAAAAAAGCCTTGACTATCTCACTTTTATAAAAATGAATGAGGGCTGGATCCCGAAGGGACTGACATTGGGTGATACATTTGAATAAAAAAGGCCTGATGATGAGATGAGCTGGCTTGGGGTACAACTGGTACACAGGCTGGCCTTTTTTTTTTTGTTATAAAGCCGGAGGACTTACTTGACTTATCAACCAACAACTAGTGTTCAAGCCACAAGCTTTTAGGGAACTTTATAAATGTTTTACAAACATCAATTTTTCTGGCCGCTGCTACAGCTACAAAACTCAAATAAAAAAAATAAGGCACATAACACTAGTGATTAAACTGTTACGAATAGTACAACTTAGCACACCACTCATATCTGGTGGACCATTAAATTGAATGCAAAATGCTACAAATTTGAAGGAGGAGGACCGACCAAGCATCTTTATCCGTCTCTTGGTGGCTCTAAATTATCTCCGTGTTCCATCTATGCCATACCTGTACTCTATTGTGCAAAAGGGTGGCATATGTGGTGTTTCATGCTGTTGTGCCTGTTGCGGGTCGTGGCCCATGGTATAAAAATGCTGAAGGAGAATGACCTTTAATGGGTGCCCCATCAAATTTTTAGAAAAATGTTCCTGGTTCCTCTCAATTATCTCTGGGTTTCTAAAATGGATGCCATACCTGTACTCGCTTGTGCAAAAGGATGGCATATGTGGTGGTGTTTCCTGCAGTTGTTTCTGTTGAGGGTGCTGGACCCTCTTATAAAAAGGCTGAAGGAGAACGACCTGGAGTGGGAGTCCAAGCATGGTTTTTGGGGCTATTTCACTTTTCCAAACAATTATCTGTGGGTTTCTAAAATCAATGCCGTACCAGTACTCTATTGTTAAAAAGAATGCCATATGTTCTCTTTCCTGCTGGTATTTTGTTTGTGGGTCCTGGACCCTCTTATAAAAAGGCCTAAGGAGAAAGAGGAGTACTGGGTGTCCACTCAATTTTTTTTTCTATTTCACATTTGACCAAAATTATCTCTGGGTTTGTAAAATCAATGCTGTACCTGTACTCTATTGTTCAAAAGGATGCCATACGTCCTCTTTCCTGCTGGTGTTTTTTTTTTGAGGGTCCTGGACCCTCTTATAAAAAGGCCTAAGGAGAAAGAAGTGTACTGGGTGTCCATCGAATCATTTGTTTGATTCAAATTCCCGGTTGCAACAAATTCTCTCCGGGTTTCTAAAATCAATGCCTTTCCTGTAATCTAATTTTCAAAAGGATGCCATATGTCCTCCTTCCTGCTGCTGGTTTTGTTGAGGGTCCTGGAGCCTCTGCTAAAAAGGCCTAAGGATAAATAAGTGTACTGGGTGTCTAATCAATGTTCTTTTAGATTTCCTGGTTGCAACTAATTATCTCTGTGTTTCTAAAATCAATGCCTTTCCTGTAATCTATTATTCACAAGGATGCCATATGTCCTCTTTCATGCTGTTGTTTCTGTTGAGGCTCCGGGACCCTCTTATAAAAAGGCCTAAGGAGAAAGAAGTGTACTGGGTGTCCATCGAATCATTTGTTTGATTCAAATTCCCGGTTGCAACAAATTATCTCTGGGTTTCTAAAATCAATGTCTTTCCTGTAATCTAATTTTCAAAAGGATGCCATATGTCCTCTTTCCTGATGCTGGTTTTGTTGAGGGTCCTGGAGCCTCTGCTAAAATGGCCTAAGGATAAATAAGTGTACTGGGTGTCTAATCAATGTTCTTTTAGATTTTCCGGTTGCAACTAATTATCTCTGTGTTTCTAAAATCAATGCCTTTCCTGTAATCTATTATTCACAAGGATGCCATATGTCCTCTTTCATGCTGTTGTTTCTGTTGAGGCTCCGGGAGCCTCTTATAAAAAGGCCTAAGGATAAAGAAGTGTACTGGGTGTCTAATCTATGTTTTTTTAGATTTCACGGTTGCAACAAATTATCCCCGGGTTTCTAAAAATCAATGCCTTTCCTGTAATCTATTATTCAAAAGGATGCCATATGTCCTCTTTCATGCTGTTGTTTCTGTTGAGGCTCCTGGAGCCTCTTATAAAAAGGCCTAAGGATAAAGAAGTGTACTGGGTGTCCAATCAATGTTTTTTTCTATTTCCCGGTTCATATAAATGATCTCTGGGATTTTAAAATCAATGCCTTAACTGTAATCAATTGTTCACAGGGATGCCATATGTTCTCTTTCCTGCTGTTGTTTCTGTTGAGGGTCCTGGAGCCTCTGCTAAAAAGGCCTAAGGATAAATATGTGTACTGGGTGTCTAATCAATGTTTTTTTAGATTTCCCGGTTGAAGCAAATTATCCCCGGGTTTCTAAAATCAATGCCTTTCCAGAAATCTATTTTTCAAAAGGATGCCATATGTCCTCTTTCCTGCTGCTGGTTTTGTTGAGGGTCCTGGAGCCTCTGCTAATAAGGCCTAAGGATAAATAAGTGTACTGGGTGTCTAATCAAGGTTTTTTTTAGATTTTCCGGTTGCAACAAATTATCGCTGGGTTTCTCAAATCAATGCCTTAAATGTAATCTATTGTTCAAAAGGATGCCATATGTCCTCTTTCCTTTTTTTTTTCTCGGTATTTTTGTTTATTTTAGAAAATTTAATGCACTTATAGGTTCACTAAGATTATGACTTTGCACACTGCCATTTTCCATGCAGCATTTTGACATGTCGTGTGATATGACTAGAAGAATGGTATGTTTTGAATCTGCTGAGCATAATAAAAAAAAAAATTAATTTAACTTGAGTTACTAACTGAAGCATGACTTCAGGAGTCAGGTGTGGTCCTAGGTAGTGGTTGTTAGCAGATTCTTTTTAATGCAAATTGCAATTGCCACAGCGTGCATAAAATGTGCGTCACTAGTCTCCAAATCTTACCTTTTTAATGCCAATTGATATTGCCACAGCTGGAACAACAGTAAATAACATGTGCGTCACCACAGTCTCCGAAGCTGTTGTCGGATGGATACAAAAACACTGATAAAGTATTCCTTTCGGGGCGCAAAGAGATGGCTACCAGAACACTCCAGGAACTTTCCAAGAGTCGCTGTCTTGTGTTTCTGGTGATGTTGGAGACATCTGGGTAGTGTACAGGGAGGCCCAAAATCCTCTCCATCTCTGTGCACCACAGGACAAGACGTCCTTGTCATCCATAAGCACATGAAATTGCTGGCATTTTCCTTGCTTCAAGAAGTTCAGCTTTTGTGGTGATAGTACAGAATTAAATAAACTTTGGTTTCCTACCATACTCAAGACAATCTTGTAGTTCAAGCTTCAGACTTGCTGTGGGAAACAGTGGCCTGTCCATACCAGGAAGATGATTTAGACAGAAGTAACGAGCTTTGCTTGCAGGTGACACATGTTTATCGTCAATCATCAAAGGGGTTGCGTGCAGAATATGGCTGATGGCCCCTTATTCACATGTTTGTCCAGAGCCACAACATTTGCAAACAGCCAGAAGAAAGGTCGGTTCTCACCACCTTAAGTTGAGCTTCATTTACAAAATGCTGATATTCAAAAAATAGACAAACAGTGCCTTAAAAAACACATTTGCGATATGGATTCACCAGAGCAAGGTCATTGCAAGTACTTCCCACGATAACAAAATTAAAATGCCACAACTCCGCAATCTTCCCCTTCACATTATTATTGTCACACTCCATTGTACTCCTATGCCCAGCTCCCTGCTCTTGTTTTTGTTGAGGGTCCTGGAGCCTCTGCTAAAAAGGCCTATGGATAATGAAGTGTACTGGGTGTCTGTCTATTCAATGTTTTTTTAGATTTCCCGGTTGCAACTAATTATCTCTGTGTTTCTAAAATCAATGCCTTTCCTGTAATCTATTATTCAAAAGGATGCCATATGTCCTCTTTCATGCTGTTGTTTCGGTTGAGGCTCCGGGACCCTCTTATAAAAAGGCCTAAGGATAAATAAGTGTACTGGGTGTCTAATCAATGTTTTTTTCTATTTCCCGGTTGCAACTAATGATCTCTGGGTTTCTAAAATCAATGCCTTTCCTGTAATCTATTATTCAAAAAGGTTGCCATATGTCCTCTTTCATAATGTTTTTTCTGTTGAGGCTCCGGGACCCTCTTATAAAAAGGCCTAAGGATAAAGAAGTGTACTGGGTGTCCAATCAATGTTTTTTTCTATTTCCCGGGTCATATAAATGATCTCTGGGATTCTAAAATCAATGCCTTTCCTGTAATCTATTATTCAAAAGGATGACATATGTCCTCTTTCATGCTGTTGTTTCGGTTGAGGCTCCGGGACCCTCTTATAAAAAGGCCTAAGGATAAATAAGTGTACTGGGTGTCTAATCAATGTTTTTTTCTATTTCCCGGTTGCAACTAATGATCTCTGGGTTTCTAAAATCAATGCCTTTCCTTTAATCTATTATTCAAAAGGATGCCATATGTCCTCTTTCATGCTGTTGTTTCGGTTGAGGCTCCGGGACCCTCTTATAAAAAGGCCTAAGGATAAATAAGTGTACTGGGTGTCTAATCAATGTTTTTTCTATTTCCCGGTTGCAACTAATGATCTCTGGGTTTCTAAAATCAATGCCTTTCCTGTAATCTATTATTCAAAAGGATGCCATATGTCCTCTTTCATAATGTTTTTTCTGTTGAGGCTCCGGGAGCCTCTTATAAAAAGGCCTAAGGATAAAGAAGTGTACTGGGTGTCCAATCAATGTTTTTTTCTATTTCCCGGGTCATATAAATGATCTCTAGGATTCTAAAATCAATGCCTTTCCTGTAATCTATTATTCAAAAGGATGACATATGTCCTCTTTCATGCTGTTGTTTCGGTTGAGGCTCCAGGACCCTCTTATAAAAAGGCCTAAGGATAAATAAGTGTACTGGGTGTCTAATCAATGTTTTTTTCTATTTCCAGGTTGCAACTAATGATCTCTGGGTTTCTAAAATCAATGCCTTTCCTGTAATCTATTATTCAAAAGGATGCCATATGTCCTCTTTCATAATGTTTTTTCTGTTGAGGCTCCGGGACCCTCTTATAAAAAGGCCTAAGGATAAAGAAGTGTACTGGGTGTCCAATCAATGTATTTTTCTATTTCCCGGGTCATATAAATGATCTCTGGGATTCTAAAATCAATGCCTTTCCTGTAATCTATTATTCAAAAGGATGACATATGTCCTCTTTCATGATGTTGTTTCGGTTGAGGCTCCGGGACCTTCTTATAAAAAGGCCTAAGGATAAATAAGTGTACTGGGTGTCTAATCAATGTTTTTTTTCTATTTCCCGGTTGCAACTAATGATCCCTGGGTTTCTAAAATCAATGCCTTTCCTGTAATCGTTTATTCAAAAGGATGCCATATGTCCTCTTTCATGCTGTTGTTTCAGTTGAGGCTCCGGGACCCTCTTATAAAAAGGCCTTAGGATAAATAAGTGTACTGGGTGTCTAATCAATGTTTTTTTCTATTTCCCGGTTGCAACTAATGATCCCTGTGTTTCTAAAATCAATGCCTTTCCTGTAATCTATTATTCAAAAGGATGCCATATGTCCTCTTTCATAATGTTTTTTCTGTTGAGGTTCCAGGACCCTCTTATAAAAAGGCCTAAGGATAAAGAAGTGTACTGGGTGTTCAATCAATGTTTTTTTCTATTTCCCGGGTCATATAAAGGATCTCAGGGATTCAAAAATCAATGCCTTTCCTGTAATCTATTATTCAAAAGGATGACATATGTCCTCTTTCATGCTGTTGTTTCGGTTGAGGCTCCTGGACTCTCTTATTAAAAAGGCCTAAGGATAAATAAGTGTACTGGGTGTCTAATCAATGTTTTTTTCTATTTCCCGGTTGCAACTAATGATCTCTGGGTTTCTAAAATCAATGCCTTTCCTGTAATCTATTATTCAAAAGGATGCCATATGTCCTCTTTCATGATGTTTTTTCTGTTGAGGCTCCGGGAGCCTCTTATAAAAAGGCCTAAGGATAAAGAAGTGTACTGGGTGTCCAATCAATGTTTTTTTCTATTTCCCGGGTCATATAAATGATCTCTGGGAGTCTAAAATCAATGCCTTTCCTGTAATCTATTATTCAAAAGGATGCCATATGTCCTCTTTCATAATGTTTTTTCTGTTGAGGCTCCATGACCCTCTTATAAAAAGGCCTAAGGATAAAGCAGTGTACTGGGTGTCCAATCAATGTTTTTTTCTATTTCCCGGGTCATATAAAGGATCTCTGGGATTCTAAAATCAATGCCTTTCCTGTAATCTATTATTCAAAAGGATGACATATGTCCTCTTTCATGCTGTTGTTTTGTTTGAGGCTCCGGGACCCTCTTATTAAAAAGGCCTAAGGATAAATAAGTGTACTGGGTGTCTAATCAATGTTTTTTTCTATTTCCCGGTTGCAACTAATGATCTCTGGGTTTCTAAAATCAATGCCTTTCCTGTAATCTATTATTCAAAAGGATGCCATATGTCCTCTTTCATGATGTTTTTTCTGTTGAGGCTCCGGGAGCCTCTTATAAAAAGGCCTAAGGATAAAGAAGTGTACTGGGTGTCCAATCAATGTTTTTTTCTATTTACCGGGTCATATAAATGATCTCTGGGAGTCTAAAATCAATGCCTTTCCTGTAATCTATTATTCAAAAGGATGACATATGTCCTCTTTCATGCTGTTGTTTCGGTTGAGGCTCCGGGACCTTCTTATAAAAAGGCCTAAGGATAAATAAGTGTACTGGGTGTCTAATCAATGTTTTTTTCTATTTCCCGGTTGCAACTAATGATCTCTGGGTTTCTAAAATCAATGCCTTTCCTGTAATCTATTATTCAAAAGGATGCCATATGTCCTCTTTCATAATGTTTTTTCTGTTGAGGTTCCAGGACCCTCTTATAAAAAGGCCTAAGGATAAATAAGTGTACTGGGTGTCCAATCAATGTTTTTTTCTATTTCCCGGGTCATATAAAGGATCTCTGGGATTCTAAAATCAATGCCTTTCCTGTAATCTATTATTCAAAAGGATGACATATGTCCTCTTTCATGCTGTTGTTTCGGTTGAGGCTCCGGGACTCTCTTATTAAAAAGGCCTAAGGATAAATAAGTGTACTGGGTGTCTAATCAATGTTTTTTTCTATTTCCCGGTTGCAACTAATGATCTCTGGGTTTCTAAAATCAATGCCTTTCCTGTAATTGTTTATTCAAAAGGATGCCATATGTCCTCTTTCATGCTGTTGTTTCGGTTGAGGCTTCGGGACCCTCTTATAAAAAGGCCTAAGGATAAATAAGTGTACTGGGTGTCTAATCAATGTTTTTTTCTATTTTCCGGTTGCAACTAATGATCCCTGGGTTTCTAAAATCAATGCCTTTCCTGTAATCTATTATTCAAAAGGATGCCATATGTCCTCTTTCATAATGTTTTTTCTGTTGAGGTTCCAGGACCCTCTTATAAAAAGGCCTAAGGATAAATAAGTATACTGGGTGTCCAATCAATGTTTTTTTCTATTTCCCGGGTCATATAAAGGATCTCTGGGATTCTAAAGTCAATGCCTTTCCTGTAATCTATTATTCAAAAGGATGACATATGTCCTCTTTCATGCTGTTGTTTCGGTTGAGGCTCTGGGACTCTCTTATTAAAAAGGCCTAAGGATAAATAAGTGTACTGGGTGTCTAATCAATGTTTTTTTCTATTTCCCGGTTGCAACTAATGATCTCTGGGTTTCTAAAATCAATGCCTTTCCTGTAATCTATTATTCAAAAGGATGCCATATGTCCTCTTTCATGATGTTTTTTCTGTTGAGGCTCCGGGAGCCTCTTATAAAAAGGCCTAAGGATAAAGAAGTGTACTGGGTGTCCAATCAATGTTTTTTTCTATTTCCCGGGTCATATAAATGATCTCTGGGAGTCTAAAATCAATGCCTTTCCTGTAATCTATTATTCAAAAGGATGCCATATGTCCTCTTTCATAATGTTTTTTCTGTTGAGGCTCCAGGACCCTCTTATAAAAAGGCCTAAGGATAAAGAAGTGTACTGGGTGTCCAATCAATGTTTTTTTCCATTTCCCGGGTCATATAAAGGATCTCTGGGATTCTAAAATCAATGCCTTTCCTGTAATCTATTATTCAAAAGGATGACATATGTCCTCTTTCATGCTGTTGTTTCGGTTGAGGCTCCGGGACCCTCTTATTAAAAAGGCCTAAGGATAAATAAGTGTACTGGGTGTCTAATCAATGTTTTTTTCTATTTCCCGGTTGCAACTAATGATCTCTGGGTTTCTAAAATCAATGCCTTTCCTGTAATCTATTATTCAAAAGGATGCCATATGTCCTCTTTCATGATGATTTTTCTGTTGAGGCTCCGGGAGCCTCTTATAAAAAGGCCTAAGGATAAAGAAGTGTACTGGGTGTCCAATCAATGTTTTTTTCTATTTCCCGGGTCATATAAATGATCTCTGGGAGTCTAAAATCAATGCCTTTCCTGTAATCTATTATTCAAAAGGATGACATATGTCCTCTTTCATGCTGTTGTTTCGGTTGAGGCTCCGGGACCTTCTTATAAAAAGGCCTAAGGATAAATAAGTGTACTGGGTGTCTAATCAATGTTTTTTTCTATTTACCGGTTGCAACTAATGATCTCTGGGTTTCTAAAATCAATGCCTTTCCTGTAATCGTTTATTCAAAAGGATGCCATATGTCCTCTTTCATGCTGTTGTTTCGGTTGAGGCTCCGGGACCCTCTTATAAAAAGGCCTAAGGATAAATAAGTGTACTGGGTGTCTAATCAATGTTTTTTTCTATTTCCCGATTGCAACTAATGATCCCTGGGTTTCTAAAATCAATGCCTTTCCTGTAATCTATTATTCAAAAGGATGCCATATGTCCTCTTTCATAATGTTTTTTCTGTTGAGGTTCCAGGACCCTCTTATAAAAAGGCCTAAGGATAAATAAGTGTACTGGGTGTCCAATCAATGTTTTTTTCTATTTCCCGGGTCATATAAAGGATCTCTGGGATTCTAAAATCAATGCCTTTCCTGTAATCTATTATTCAAAAGGATGACATATGTCCTCTTTCATGCTGTTGTTTCGGTTGAGGCTCCTGGACTCTCTTATTAAAAAGGCCTAAGGATAAATAAGTGTACTGGGTGTCTAATCAATGTTTTTTTCTATTTCCCGGTTGCAACTAATGATCTCTGGGTTTCTAAAATCAATGCCTTTCCTGTAATCTATTATTCAAAAGGATGCCATATGTCCTCTTTCATGATGTTTTTTCTGTTGAGGCTCCGGGAGCCTCTTATAAAAAGGCCTAAGGATAAAGAAGTGTACTGGGTGTCCAATCAATGTTTTTTTCTATTTCCCGGGTCATATAAATGATCTCTGGGAGTCTAAAATCAATGCCTTTCCTGTAATCTATTATTCAAAAGGATGCCATATGTCCTCTTTCATAATGTTTTTTCTGTTGAGGCTCCAGGACCCTCTTATAAAAAGGCCTAAGGATAAAGAAGTGTACTGGGTGTCCAATCAATGTTTTTTTCTATTTCCCGGGACATATAAAGGATCTCTGGGATTCTAAAATCAATGCCCTTCCTGTAATCTATTATTAAAAAAGGATGACATATGTCCTCTTTCATGCTGTTGTTTCGGTTGAGGCTCCGGGACCCTCTTATTAAAAAGGCCTAAGGATAAATAAGTGTACTGGGTGTCTAATCAATGTTTTTTTCTATTTCCCGGTTGCAACTAATGATCTCTGGGTTTCTAAAATCAATGCCTTTCCTGTAATCTATTATTCAAAAGGATGACATATGTCCTCTTTCATGCTGTTGTTTCGGTTGAGGCTCCGGGACCCTCTTATAAAAAGGCCTAAGGATAAAGAAGTGTACTTGGTGTCCAATCAATGTTTTTTTCTATTTCCCGGGTCATATAAATTATCTCTGGGATTCTAAAATCAATGCCTTAACTGTAATCAATTGTTCACAAGGATGCCATATGTCCTCTTTCATGCTGTTGTTTCTGTTGAGGCTCTGGGAGCCTCTTATAAAAAGGCCTAAGGATAAAGAAGTGTCCTGGGTGTCCAATCAATGTTTTTTTTATTTCACAGTTGCAAAAAAATTATCTATGGCTTTCTAAAATCTATGCCTTACCTGTCATCTATTGTTCAAAAGGATGCCATATGTCCTCTTTCCTGCTGTTGTTTTTGTTGGGGGTCCGGAACACTATTCTAAAAAGGACGAAGGAGAACGACCTGTACTGTACTGGGTGTCCAATCATGTTTTTGTTTTCAATTTCACGGTTCATAATAAATATCGCTGTGTAACTAAAATCAATGCCATACCTGTACTCTGTTGTTCAAAAGGATGGCATATGTGGTGTTTCATTCTGTTGTGGTTGTTGAGGGTCGTGGCCGTGGGACAGCATATAAAACGGCTGAAGGAGAACAACCTGTACAGCCTTGCTCCTCTTTTTAGGCAAGCCAGTTCTTTGCATACATGCCCACAGACTCTGTAACACATGCCTCTTTTAGGGAGAGGTGCAGCCATAATGCAGGGTCAGAACCTCTGCCTGCAACTGTTATACTCGATTTTGCGAAAGGAAGTAACCTTACCATGGTTCCCTGCACGCACGTACTGTTGTTATATTTTGGTGAGGGTAATTATGATGGCCATGTAGACCACCACCGAGAGTCCTGGAAGTAACAGGGATGAGATGAAAGTGCTAAGAATAGTCCAACTTGAAACAACAGAGTTAGCTATGGGTGTTAGTGCAAGACCCCTTGGCTTTTTTTTGGCTTTGGGTGCGGCTAATCATGCAGGCCATATAGAGCTGCCACCATTCGGTGTTGTATCAGCTATTAAACTAATAAGAACAGTACTACCAAAATACAGCCAATGAAGGGCCTTATGAAGACTGAGCCAAGGTTGGATTCTAGTATTTGGTTAGGCTAATCATGATGGCCATGTAGACCACCACCGAGAGTCCTGGAAGTAACAGGGATGATGAGATGAAAGTGCTAAGAATAGTACTACTGAAACAACCGAGTTAGCCATGGGTGTTAATCCAAGACCGCTTGGATTTATTTTTGTTTTGGGTGCGGCTAATCATTCAGGCCATATAGAGCTGCCACCACTCGGTGTCGTATCAGCTATAAAATTAATAAGAACTGTACTATCAAAATACAGCCAATGAAGGGCCTATAAAGACTGAGCAAAGGTTGGATTGTAGTTTTTTGTTCTGCTAATCATGATGGCCATGTAGACCACCCGTAACAGGGATGAAAGTGCTAAGAATAGTACTAATTGAAACAACCGAGTTAGCCATGGGTGTTAGTCTAAGACCACTCGGCTTTTATTTGGGTTTGGGTGCAGCTAATCATGAAGGCCAGATAGACCTGCCACCATTTGGTGTTGTAACAGGTATTAAACTGCAAAGAACAGTACTACTTAACACAACCTACTTACCATGGGTCCCAGAGAATATGTTTGGTTATTATATTTTGTAAGGGTAATCATGCAGGCCATATAGACCTCCACCAATAGGGTGAGTATGAGTAACAGCTATTAAAATGCTAAGGACATTACTAATTAACACAACATAGTTACCATGGGTCGCAGACCAAGAGCAGATGTCTTATTATTATAATTTTTTTTATATGGGTAATCATCCAGGCCGTATAGACCACACCAAATAGGGGGAGTTACAGAGATTAAAGTGCTAAGAATGGTAGTACTTAAAACACAACCTAGTTAAAATGGGTACCAGACCGCATGTCTTATTATTATATTTTTTCAGGGTAATCAGGCAGGCCATATAGACCACCCCCGATAGGGGGGGTAACAGGGATTAAAGTGCTAAGAAAAGTAATAATTAACACAAGCTAGTTATCATGGGTCCAACACCGTGTGTCTTGATGTTATACTTTGTCAGGGTAATCATGCAGGCCATATAGACATCCCTTGATAGGGGGAGTAACAGGGATTACAGTTATAAGAATAGTACTACTTAAACACAACCTAATTACCAAGGGTCCAAGACCAGATGTTTTATTATTATACTTTGTCTGGCTAATCATGCAGGCCATATAGAGCTCCAACAAAAGGGGGGGTAAGAGGGATTCAAGTGATAAGAAAAGTTTTACTTAACACAACAAAATTACCATGGGTCCCAGAACGCGTGTCTTGTTGTTATACTTTGTCAGGGTAATCATAACTGCCATATAGACCTCCACCAATAGGGGGAGTTACAGGGCTGAAAGTGCGAAGAATAGTACTACTTAACACAACCTAGTTGGGTCCAAGACCGCATGTTTAATTATTAGACTTTATCAGGGTAATTATATATCTAACAAATCTATCTATTTCTCTTCTATAGATTCTATCTAACTATCAATCTATGTATATCTATCTATCCTATCTATCAATCTATCTTCTGTCCGGGATGTTTTGAGACAGCCACTTGTGTTTCTGACAAATTTGAAGTAGGAGGACAGAACAATCATCTTCTTCCATCTCCCGGTTCCACAAATGAAGGCCATATAGACCTCATCTGATAGGGGGAGTAACAGGTTGTAGTAAAATGTTAAGAATATTACTACTTAACACACCACGGGTCACAGACCACATGTCTTATTGTTATACTCTGTCAGGGAAATTATATATATTTCAAATCCATTTATTTATATATCAAATCGATCGAACTATCAAACGTATTGATCAAATGTAGATTGCATCTATTGATCAATGTAATTCTTATCTATAAAATGTATATTACATATTTTGGTTGATGTCATTCGTATCTATAAAATGTATATTGCATCTTTGATTCGATAACATTTGTATCTATCAAATGTATATTGCATCTATTGATTGATGTAATTCGTATCGATCGAATGTATATTGCATCTATTGAGCTATGTACAGTGTATCGATCATATGTATATTGCATCGATTGAGCTATGTTATCTATGTATCTATCTATCAAATCTATCTATCTATCTCGTGGTTGTGCAAGTGGACTGTTTGCGGTTGATTGCGGTGCGTAACACTTGGAGTTTGCTCTGACACTGTGATGCGGCCGTAACCCTTACACTACCTGATAGATACGACATCATAACTGATGTTTTAAAGCACGTTATTGCAAACAATTTGGGAATGTTAGTTGATTTAGGCCCATTATGGGTTAAAAGCAGACTCTGCATAAACTATGTAATTTTCCATGGGAGATTTGCCAGGGATCCCCCTCCAGCATGCCACTGTCCAGGTGTTAGTACCCTTGAAACAACTTTTCCATCACTATTGTGGACAGAATAAGTCCTTGTAGGTTTTAAAGTTCGCCTGCCTATTGAATTCAATGGCGGTTCGCGGGTTCGTGAACAATACCGGAAGTTCGAGTCCGCCATTCGCGAACCGAAAATTGAATTGCAGTTGCCTGCCTGCCAGCGTGTGTGCCAGGCCCACTAGCCAACTACTGCCACCAATCATATTTGTTGTAACAGTATTGAAAATATTTTAAATCATAACTTTTTGGACTGTGATTCTTCAGTCTCCTAGTGCCATTGAATTGCAGTTTCCTCCTGCCTGCCAGCGTGTGTGCCAGGCCCACTAGCCAACTTCTGCCACCAATCATATTTGTTGTAACAGTATTGAAAATATTTTAAATCATAACTTTTTGGACTGTGAATCATCAGTCTCCTAGTGCCATTGAATTGCAGTTGCCTGCCTGGCAGCGTGTGTGCCAGGCCCACTAGCCAACTACTGCTACCAATCCTATTTGCTGTAACAGTATTGAAAATATTTTAAAACATAACTTTTTGGACTGTGAATCTTCAGTCTCCTAGTGCCATTGAATTGCAGTTGCCTGCCTGCCAGCGTGTGTGCCAGCCCCCTAGCCAACTTCTGCCACCAATCATATTTGTTGTAACAGTATTGAAAATATTTTAAATCATAACTTTTTGGACTGTGAATCATCAGTCTCCTAGTGCCATTGAATTGCAGTTGCCTGCCTGCCAGCATGTGTGCCAGGCCCACTAGCCAACTACTGCCACCAATCATATTTTTTGTAACAGTATTGTAAATATTTTAAATAAAAAATCTTAGAATGTGAATCATCAGTCTCCTGGTGCCATTGAATTGCAGTTGCCTGCCTGCCATCATGTGTGCCAGGCTCACTTGCCAACTAGTTACACCAATCATATTAGTTGTAACAGTATTGTAAATATTTTAAATAAAAAATTCTTAGACTGTGAATCATCAGTCTCCTAGTGCCATTGAATTGCAGTTGCCTGTCTGCCAGCGTGTGTGCCAGGCCCACTAGCCAACTACTGCCACCAATCATATTTGTTGTAACAGTATTGAAAATATTTTAAATCATAACTTTTTGGACTGTGAATCTTCAGTCTCCTAGTGCCATTGAATTGCAGCTTCATCCTGCCTGCCAGCGTGTGTGCCAGGCCCACTAGCCAACTTCTGCCACCAATCATATTTGTTGTAACAGTATTGAAAATATTTTAAATCATAACTTTTTGGACTGTGAATCATCAGTCTCCTAGGGCCATTGAATTGCAGTTGCCTGCCTGGCAGCGTGTGTCCCAGGCCCACTAGCCAACTACTGCCACCAATCATATTTGTTGTAACAGTATTGAAAATATTTTAAATCATAACCTTTTGGACTGTGAATCTTCAGTCTCCTAGTGCCATTGAATTGCAGTTTCCTCCTGCCTGCCAGCGTGTGTGCCAGGCCCACTAGCCAACTTCTGTAACCAATCATATTTGTTGTAAGAGTATTGAAAATATTTTAAATCATAACTTTTTGGACTGTGATTCTTCACTCTCCTAGTGCCATTGAATTGCAGTTTCCTCCTGCCTGCCAGCGTGTGTGCCAGGCCCACTAGCCAACTTCTGCAACCAATCATATTTGTTGTAACAGTATTGAAAATATTTTAAATCATAACTTTTTGGACTGTGAATCATCAGTCTCCTAGTGCCATTGAATTGCAGTTGCCTGCCTGGCACCATGTGTGCCAGGCCCACTAGCCAACTACTGCCACCAATCATATTTGTTGTAACAGTATTGATAATATTTTAAATCATAACTTTTTGGACTGTTAATCATCAGTCTCCTAGTGCCATTGAATTGCAGTTGCCTGCCTGCCAGCGTGTGTGCCAGGCCCACTAGCCAACTACTGCCACCAATCATATTTGTTGTAACAGTATTGAAAATATTTTAAATCATAACTTTTTGGACTGTGATTCTTCAGTCTCCTAGTGCCATTGAATTGCAGTTTCCTCCTGCCTGCCAGTGTGTGTGCCAGGCCCACTAGCCAACTTCTGCCACCAATCATATTTGTTGTAACAGTATTGAAAATATTTTAAATCATAACTTTTTGGACTGTGAATCATCAGTCTCCTAGTGCCATTGAATTGCAGTTGCCTGCCTGTCAGCGTGTGTGCCAGGCCCACTTGCCAACTAGTTACAGCAATCATATTAGTTGTAACAGTATTGTAAATATTTTAAATAAACAATTCTTAGATTGTGAATCATCAGTCTCCTAGTGCCATTGAATTGCAGTTGCCTGCCTGCCAGCGTGTGTGCCAGGCCCACTTGCCAACTAGTTACAGCAATCATATTAGTTGTATAAGTATTTTAAATATTTTAAATAAAAAATTCTTAGACTGTGAATCATCAGTCTCCTAGTGCCATTGAATTGCAGTATCCTGCCTGCCAGCATGTGTGCCAGGCCCACTAGCCAACTACTGCCACCAATCATATTTGTTGTAACAGTATTGAAAATATTTTAAATCATAACTTTTTGGACTGTGAATCTTCAGTCTCCTAGTGCCATTGAACTGCAGTTTCCTCCTGCCTGCCAGCATGTGTGCCAGCCCCCTAGCCAACTTCTGCCACCAATCATATTTGTTGTAACAGTATTGAAAATATTTTAAATCATAACTTTTTGGACTGTGAATCATCAGTCTCCTAGGGCCATTGAATTGCAGTTGCCTGCCTGCCAGCATGTGTGCCAGGCCCACTAGCCAACTACTGCCACCAATCATATTTGTTTTAACAGTATTGAAAATATTTTAAATCATAACTTTTTGGACTGTGATTCTTCAGTCTCCTAGTGCCATTGAATTGCAGTTTCCTCCTGCCTGCCAGTGTGTGTGCCAGGCCCACTAGCCAACTTCTGCCACCAATCATATTTGTTGTAACAGTATTGAAAATATTTTAAATCATAACTTTTTGGACTGTGAAACATCAGTCTCCTAGTGCCATTGAATTGCAGTTGCCTGCCTGGCAGCGTGTGTGCCAGGCCCACTTGCCAACTAGTTACAGCAATCATATTAGTTGTAACAGTATTGTAAATATTTTAAATAAAAAATTCTTAGATTGTGAATCATCAGTCTCCTAGTGCCATTGAATTGCAGTTGCCTGCCTGTCAGCGTGTGTGCCAGGCCCACTTGCCAACTAGTTACAGCAATCATATTAGTTGTATAAGTATTTTAAATATTTTAAATAAAAAATTCTTAGACTGTGAATCATCAGTCTCCTAGTGCCATTGAATTGCAGTTGCCTGCCTGCCAGCATGTGTGCCAGGCCCACTAGCCAACTACTGCCACCAATAATATTTGTTGTAACAGTATTGTAAATATTTTAAATAAAAAATCTTAGAATGTGAATCATCAGTCTCCTGGTGCCATTGAATTGCAGTTGCCTGCCTGCCATCATGTGTGCCAGGCCCACTTGCCAACTAGTTACACCAATCATATTAGTTGTAACAGTATTGTAAATATTTTAAATAAAAAATTCTTAGACTGTGAATCATCAGTCTCCTAGTGCCATTGAATTGCAGTTGCCTGTCTGCCAGCGTGTGTGCCAGGCCCACTAGCCAACTACTGCCACCAATCATATTTGTTGTAACAGTATTGAAAATATATTAAATCATAACTTTTTGGACTGTGAATCTTCAGTCTCCTAGTGCCATTGAATTGCAGCTTCATCCTGCCTGCCAGCGTGTGTGCCAGGCCCACTAGCCAACTTCTGCCACCAATCATATTTGTTGTAACAGTATTGAAAATATTTTAAATCATAACTTTTTGGACTGTGAATCATCAGTCTCCTAGGGCCATTGAATTGCAGTTGCCTGCCTGGCAGCGTGTGTCCCAGGCCCACTAGCCAACTACTGCCACCAATCATATTTGTTGTAACAGTATTGAAAATATTTTAAATCATAACTTTTTGGACTGTGAATCTTCAGTCTCCTAGTGCCATTGAATTGCAGTTTCCTCCTGCCTGCCAGCGTGTGTGCCAGGCCCACTAGCCAACTTCTGCCACCAATCATATTTGTTGTAAGAGTATTGAAAATATTTTAAATCATAACTTTTTGGACTGTGATTCTTCAGTCTCCTAGTGCCATTGAATTGCAGTTTCCTCCTGCCTGCCAGCGTGTGTGCCAGGCCCACTAGCCAACTTCTGCAACCAATCATATTTGTTGTAACAGTATTGAAAATATTTTAAATCATAACTTTTTGGACTGTGAATCATCAGTCTCCTAGTGCGATTGAATTGCAGTTGCCTGCCTGGCACCGTGTGTGCCAGGCCCACTAGCCAACTACTGCCACCAATCATATTTGTTGTAACAGTATTGATAATATTTTAAATCATAACTTTTTGGACTGTTAATCATCAGTCTCCTAGTGCCATTGAATTGCAGTTACCTGCCTGCCAGCGTGTGTGCCAGGCCCACTAGCCAACTACTGCCACCAATCATATTTGTTGTAACAGTATTGAAAATATTTTAAATCATAACTTTTTGGACTGTGATTCTTCAGTCTCCTAGTGCCATTGAATTGCAGTTTCCTCCTGCCTGCCAGTGTGTGTGCCAGGCCCACTAGCCAACTTCTGCCACCAATCATATTTGTTGTAACAGTATTGAAAATATTTTAAATCATAACTTTTTGGACTGTGAATCATCAGTCTCCTAGTGCCATTGAATTGCAGTTGCCTGCCTGGCAGCGTGTGTGACAGGCCCACTTGCCAACTAGTTACAGCAATCATATTAGTTGTAACAGTATTGTAAATATTTTAAACAAAAAATTCTTAGATTGTGAATCATCAGTCTCCTAGTGCCATTGAATTGCAGTTGCCTGCCTGCCAGCGTGTGTGCCAGGCC
>NC_069500.1:1362265206-1362277706 GCF_027579735.1 Bombina bombina
CAACTGGAATCTAACAGGGGAAGAGATGAAAGTAACCCTCCTCCCACGACCACGGCGGCAAGGACAGGACGTTTTCCTGACGTCTTATTGATGGAGGACATGCGGACCTTTTTAACTCCAATGCATCGCCAGAGCCTTTCGTGATCCAGCCTCAGAGAAAGACTCAACCAACAGGTAGCAGACTACCTAGCATTAACTGTGGATCTCGACACTCTGAGGAGCGATGAACCCCTTTACTACTGGGTGTGCAGGCTTGACCTGTGGCCTGAGCTATCCCAATTTGCAATTGAACTTCTGGCCTGCCCCGCTTCAAGTGTCCTGTCCGAAAGGACCTTCAGTGCAGCAGGAGGTTTTGTCACTGAGAAGAGAAGTCGCCTAAGTCAAAAAAGTCTTGACTATCTCACCTTTATTAAAATGAATGAGGGATGGATCCCGAAGGGACTGACATTGGGCGATACATTTGAGTAAAAAAGGCCTGATGATGAGATGAGCTGCCTTGGGCTACAAATGGTACACACGCTGGCTTTTTTTTTCTTATAATGCAGGATGACTTGCGTGACTTATCCGCCAACAAATAGTGTTCACGCTGCAAGGTTTAAGGGCACTTTCTAACTGTTTTACAAACATCAATTTTTCTGGCCGCTGCTACAGCAGTGGCTGCAACAATACCTGCACATAACAGTGATTAAACTGTTAAGAATAGTACTACTTAACACACCACTCATATCTGGTGGCACATTAGATTGCACGCACAGTGCCCCAAATTTGAAGGAGGAGGACCGACCAAGCATCTTTATCCGTCTCTTGGTTCCTCTAAATTATCTCCGGGTTCCATCTATGCCATACCTGTAGTCTATTGTGCAAAAGGATGGCATATGTGGTGTTTCATGCTGTTGTGCCTGTTTTGGGTAGTGGGCCATCGTATAAAAAGGCTGAAGGAGAATGACCTGTACTGGGTGTCCAAGCACGTTTTTTGTTCAATATTCCCAGTTCCTCTAAATTATCTCCGGGTTCCTAAAATCAATGCCATACCTGTACTCGATTGTGTAAAAGGATGGCATATGTGGTGTTTCATGCTGTTTTGCCTGTTTTGGGTTGTGGGCCATCGTCTAAAAAGGCTGAAGGAGAACAACCTGTACTGGGTGTCCAAGCACGTTTTTTGTCCAATATTCCCTGTTCCTCTAAATTATCTCCGGGTTCCTCAAATCAATGCCATACCTGTACTCGATTGTGCAAAAGGGTGGCATATGTGGTGTTTCATGCTGTTGTTTCTGTTGAGGGTCCGGGACCCTCGTCTAAAAAGGCTGAAGGAGAACAAAGCGTACTGGTTGTCCAAGCATCTTTTTCCATCTCCCGGTTCCTAAAAATTATCTCCGGGTTTCTAAAATGGATGCCATACCTGTACTTGATTGTGCAAAAGGATGGCATATGTGGTGTTTCCTGCTGTTGTTTCTGTTGAGGGTCCGGGACCCTCGTCTAAAAAGGCTGAAGGAGAACAAAGTGTACTGGTTGTCCAAGCTTCTTTTTCCATCTCCCGGTTCCTAAAAATTATCCCCGGGTTTCTAAAATGGATGCCATACCAGTACTCTATTGTGCAAAAGGATGGCATATGTGGTGTTTCCTGCTGTTGTTTCTGTTGAGGGTCCTGGACCCTCTTATAAAAAGGCTGAAGGAGAACGACCTGTACTGTACTGGGTGTCCAAGCATGGTTTTATGTTCAATTTTCCGGTTCCTAAAAATTATCTCCGGGTTTCTAAAATCAATGCCGTACCTGTACTCTATTTTTCAAAAGGATGGCATATGTCCTGTTTCCTGCTGTTGTTTCTGTTAAGGGTCCTGGACCCTCATATAAAAAGACTGAAGGAGAACGAATTATACTGGCTGTCCAATCATTATTTTTGTTCAATTTCCCGGTTCCTAAAAATTAACTTCGGGTTTCTAAAATCAATGCCGTACCTGTACTCTATTGTTCAAAAGGATGCCATATATTCTCTTTCCTGCTGTTGTTTCTGTTGAGGGTCCCGGACCCTCTTATAAAAAGGCTGAAGGAGAACAAATTGTACTGGGTGTCCAATCATTTTTTTTATTCAATTTCCCGGTTCCTAAAAATTATCTCCGGGTTTCTAAAATCAATGCCGTACCTTTACTCTATTGTTCTAAAGGATGCCATATGTCCTCTTTCCTGCTGTTGTTTCTGTTGAGGGGCCTGGACCCTCTTCTAAAAAGGGTGAAGGAGAACGAATTATACTGGGTGTCCAATCATTTTTTTTGTTCAATTTCCCGGTTCCTAAAAATTATCTCTGGGTTTCTAAAATCAATGCCGTACCTGTACTCTATTGTTCAAAAGGATGCCATATCTTCTCTTTCCTGCTGTTGTTTCTGTTGAGGGTCCCGGACCCTCTTATAAAAAGGGTGAAGGAGAACGAATTGTACTGGGTGTCCAATCATTTTTTTTGTTCAATTTCCCGGTTCCTAAAAATTATCTCTGGGTTTCTAAAATCAATGCCGTACCTGTACTCTATTGTTCAAAAGGATGCCATATCTTCTCTTTCCTGCTGTTGTTTCTGTTGAGGGTCCCGGACCCTCTTATAAAAAGGCCGAAGGAGAACGACCTGTACTGTACTGGGTGTGCAAGCATGGTTTTTTGTTCAATTTCACGGTTCCTAAAAATTATCTCTGTGTTCCTAAAATCAATGCCATAACTGTACTCTATTGTGCAAAAGGATGGCATATGTGGTGTTTCATGCTGTTGTGGCTGTTGAGGGTCATGGGCCATCGTATAAAACGGATGAAGGAGAACGACCTGTACTGCCTTGCTGCTCCTTTTAGGCAGGACAGCTCTTTGCATACATGCCCACAGACTCTGTAACGGGTGCCTCTTTTAGGGAGAGGTGCAGCCATAATGCAGGGTCAGAACCTCTGTCTGCAACTGGTATACTTGATTGTGCAAAAGGAAGTAACCTTACCATGGTTCCCTGACCGCACGTCTTGTTGTTATATTTTGTTGAGGGTAATCATGATGGCCATGTAGACCTCCCCCGAGAGGTCTGTAAGTAACAGGGATGAAAGTGCTAAGAATTGTACTACTTTACACAACCAAGTTAGCCATGGGTCCCAGTCCAAGAAGGCATGTCTTGTTGTTTTATTTGGTGCGACTAATCAAGCAGGCCATATAGACCTCCCACCATTAGGTGTTGTAACAGGTATTAAACTAATAAGAACAGTACTACCAAAATAAACCTAATTAACAGGGTTTCAAGAGCCCAGGTTTTATTGTTGTACTTTGTTAGGATAATCATGATGGCCATGTAGACCTCCCCTGAGAGGTCTGGAAGTAACAGGGATGAAAGTGCTAAGAATAGTACTACTTTGCACAACCAAGTTAGCCATGGGTCCCAGTCCAAGAACGCATGTCTTGTTGTTTTATTTGGTGCAACTAAACAAGCAGGCCATATAGACCTCCCACCATTAGGTGTTGTAACAGGTATTAAACTAATAAGAACAGTACTACCGAAATAAACCTAATTAACAGGGTTTCAAGAGCCCAGGTTTCATTGTTGTACTTTGTTAGGCTAATCATGATGGCCATGTAGACCTCCCCCGAGAGGCCTGGAAGTAACAGGGATGAAAGTGCTAAGAATAGTACTACTTTACACAACCGAGTTAGCCATGGGTCTTAGTCCAAGACCGCATGTCTTGTTTTTTTGTTTGGTGCGACTAATCATGCAGGCCATATAGACCTCCCACCATTAGGTGTTGTAACAGGTATTAAACTAATAAGAACAATACTACCAAAATAAACCTAATTAAAAGGTTTTCAAGAGCCCAGGTTTCATTGTTGTACTTTGTTAGGCTAATCATGATGGCCATGTAGACCTCCCCCGAGAGGCCTGGAAGTAACAGGGATGAAAGTGCTAAGAATAGTACTACTTTACACAACCGAGTTAGCCATGGGTCTTAGTCCAAGACCGCATGTCTTGTTTTTTTGTTTGGTGCGGCTAATCATGCAGGCCATATAGACCTCCCACCATTAGGTGTTGTAACAGGTATTAAACTAATAAGAACAGTACTACCAAAATAAATCTAATTAACAGGGTTTCAAGAGCCCAGTTTTTATTGTTGTACTTTGTTAGGATAATCATGATGGCCATGTAGACCTCCCCCGAGAGGCCTGGAAGTAACAGGGATGAAAGTGCTAAGAATAGTACTACTTTACACAACCGAGTTAGCCATGGGTCTTAGTCCAAGACCGCATGTCTTGTTTTTTTGTTTGGTGCGGCTAATCATGCAGGCCATATAGACCCCCCACCATTAGGTGTTGTAACAGGTATTAAACTAATAAGAACAGTACTACCGAAATAAACCTAATTAACAGGGTTTCAAGAGCCCAGGTTTCATTGTTGTACTTTGTTAGGATAATCATGATGGTCATGTAGACCTCCCCCGAGAGGCCTGGAAGTAACAGGGATGAAAGTGCTAAGAATAGTACTACTTTACACAACCGAGTTAGCCATGGGTCTTAGTCCAAGACCGCATGTCTTGTTTTTTGTTTGGTGCGGCTAATCATGCAGGCCATATAGACCTCCCACCATTAGGTGTTGTAACAGGTATTAAACTAATAAGAACAGTACTACCAAAATAAACCTAATTAACAGGTTTTCAAGAGCCCAGGTTTCATTGTTGTACTTTGTTAGGCTAATTATGATGGCCATGTAGACCTCCCCCGAGAGACCTGGAAGTAACAGGGATGAAAGTGCTAAGAATAGTACTTCTTTACACAACCGAGTTAGCCGTGGGTCTTAGTCCAAGACCGCATGTCTTGTTTTTTTGTTTGGTGCGGCTAATCATGCAGGCCATATAGACCTCCCACCATTAGGTGTTGTAACAGGTATTAAACTAATAAGAACAGTACTACTTAACACAACCTAGTTACCATGGGTCCCAGACCACATGTCTTGTTATTATAAGGGTAATCAGGCAGGCCATATAGACCTCCCCCGATAGGGTAAGTAACAGGTATTAAAATGCTAAGAACAGTACTACTTAACACAACCTTACCATGGGTCCCAGTGCATATGTCTTATTATTATATTTTGTAAGGGTAATCATGCAGGCTATATAGACCTCCCCCGATAGGGTGAGTAACAGGTATTAAAATGCTAAGAACAGTACTACTTAACACAACCTTACCATGGGTCGCAGAGCATATGTCTTATTATTATATTTTGTAAGGGTAATCATGCAGGCCATATAGACCTCCCCCGATAGGGTGAGTAACAGGTATTAAAATGCTAAGAACAGTACTACTTAACACAACCTTACCATGGGTCGCAGAGCATATGTCTTATTATTATATTTTGTAAGGGTAGTCATGCAGGCCGTATAGACCTCCCCCGGTAGGGGGAGTTACAGGGATTAAAGTGCTAAGAATAGTACTACTTAAAACACAACCTAGTTACCATGGGTCCCAGACCGCATGTCTTATTATTATATTTTGTCAGGGTAATCAGGCAGGCCATATAGACCTCCCCCGATAGGGGGAGTTACAGGGATTAAAGTGCTAAGAATAGTACTACTTAAAACACAACCTAGTTACCATGGGTCCCAGACCGCATGTTTAATTATTATACTTTGTCAGGGTAATTATATATCTAACAAATCTATCTATTTATCTTCTATCGATTCTATCTAACTATCAATCTATGTATATCTATCTATCCTATCTATCTTGTGTCCGGACTGTTTTGAGACAGCCAATTGTGTTTTTGACAAATTTGAAGTAGGAGGACAGACCAATCACAGGGATTAAACTGCTAAGAATAGTAATACTTAAGAAAAACTAGTTATACCAGAACCACCATGGGTCCCAGACTGCATGCTTGGTTGTTATACTTTGTCAGGGTAATCATGCAGGCCATATAGACCTCCCTTGATAGGAGGAGTAACAGGGATTAAAGTGCTAAGAATAGTACAATTTAACACAAACTAGTTAACACTAGTTCCCAGACCGCATGTCTTATTGTTATATTTCGGTAAGGTAATCATGCAGGCCATATAGACCTCCCCCGATAGGGGGAGTAACAGGGATTAAAGTGCTAAGAATAGTAAAACTTAACACAACCTAGTTAACAGTGGTTTCAATCCCAGACCGCATGTCTTGTTGTTATATTTTGCCAGGATAATCAGGCACGCCATATAGAGCTCCCCCGATAGGGGGAGTAACAGGGATTAAAGTGCTTAGAAAAGTACTACTTAACACAACCTAGTTACCATGGGTCCCAGACCTCGTGTCTTGTTGTTATACTTTGTCATGGTAATCATGCAGGCCATATGGACCTCCCCCGATAGGAGGAGTTACAGGGATGAAAGTGCTAAGAATAGTACTACTTTACACAACCTAGTTACCATGGGTCCCAGACCGCATGTTTAATTATTATACTTTGTCAGGGTAGTTATATATCTAAAAAATGTATCTATTTATCTTCTATCAATTCTATCTAACTATCAATCTATGTATATCTATCTATCCTATCTATCTATCTTCTGTCCGGACTGTTTTGAGACAGCCACTTGTGTTTTTGACAAATTTGAAGTAGGAGGACAGACCAATCACAGGGATTAAACTGCGAAGAATAGTAATACTTAAGAAAAACTAGTTATACCAGTACCACCATGGGTCCCAGACTGCATGTTTTGTTGTTATACTTTGTCAGAGTAATCATGCAGGCCATATAGACCTCCCCCGATAGGGGGAGTTACAGGGAGGAAAATGCTAAGAATAGTACTACTTAACACAACATAGTTACCATGGGTCCCAGAACGCATGTTTTGTTGTTATACTTTGTCAGGTTAATCATGCAGGCCATATAGACCTCCCTTGATAGGGGGAGTAACAGGGATTAAAGTGCTAAGAATAGTACAACTTAACACAACCTAGTTAACATTAACAGTGGTTCCCAGACCGCATGTCTTGTTGTTAGATTTTTCAGGATAATCAGGCAGGCCATATAGACCTCCGCCAATAGGGGGAGTAACAGGGATTAAAGTGCTAAGAATAGTAAAACTTAACACAACCTAGTTAACAGTGGTTCCAATCCCAGACCGCATGTCTTGTTGTTATATTTTGCCAGGATAATCAGGCACGCCATATAGAGCTCCCCTGATAGGGGGAGTAACAGGGATTAAAGTGCTAAGAATAGTACTACTTAACACAACCTAGTTACCATGGGTCCCAGACCGCATGTTTTGTTATTATACTTTGTCAGGGTAATCATGCAGGCCATATAGACCTCCCTTGATAGGGGGAGTAACAGGGATTACAGTTCTAAGAATAGTACTACTTAACACAACCTAGTTACCATGGGTCCCACACCGCATGTTTTGTTGTTATACTTTGTCAGGGTAATCATGAAGGCCATATAGACCTCCACCGAAAGGGGGAGTAAGAGGGATTAAACTGCTAAGAAAAGTTTTACTTAACACAACATAGTTACTATGGGTCCCAGACAGCATGTCTTGTTATATTTTGTCAGGGTAATCATGCAGGCCATATAGACCTCCCCCGATAGGAGGAGTTACAGGGATGAAAGTGCTAAGAATAGTACTACTTAACACAACCTAGTTACTATGGGTCCCAGACTGCATGTGTTGTTATTATACTTTGTCAGGGTAATCATGCAGGCCATATAGACCTCCCTTCATAGAGGGAGTTACAGGGATTAAAGTGCTAAGAATAGTACTACTTAAAACACAACCTAGTTACCATGGGTCCCAGACCGCATGTTTAATTATTATACTTTGTCAGGGTAATTATATATCTAACAAATCTATCTATTTATCTTCTATCGATTCTATCTAACTATCAATCTATGTATATCTATCTATCCTATCTATCTTGTGTCCGGACTGTTTTGAGACAGTCAATTGTGTTTTTGAGAAATTTGAAGTAGGAGGACAGACCAATCACAGGGATTAAACTGCTAAGAATAGTAATACTTAAGAAAGACTAGTTATACCAGAACCACCATGGGTCCTAGACTGCATGTTTGGTTGTTATACTTTGTCAGGGTAATCATGCAGGCCATATAGACCTCCCTTGATAGGAGGAGTAACAGGGATTAAAGTGCTAAGAATAGTACAATTTAACACAACCTAGTTAACACTAGTTCCCAGACCGCATGTCTTATTGTTATATTTTGGTAAGGTAATCATGCAGGCCATATAGACCTCCCCCGATAGGGGGAGTAACAGGGATTAAAGTGCTAAGAATAGTAAAACTTAACACAACCTAGTTAACAGTGGTTTCAATCCCAGACCGCATGTCTTGTTGTTATATTTTGCCAGGATAATCAGGCACGCCATATAGAGCTCCCCCGATAGGGGGAGTAACAGGGATTAAAGTGCTAAGAATAGTACTACTTAACACAACCTAGTTACCATGGGTCCCAGACCGCATGTCTTATTGTTATATTTTGGTAAGGTAATCATGCAGGCCATATAGACCTCCCCCGATAGGGGGAGTAACAGGGATTAAAGTGCTAAGAATAGTAAAACTTAACACAACCTAGTTAACAGTGGTTTCAATCCCAGACCGCATGTCTTGTTGTTATATTTTGCCAGGATAATCAGGCACGCCATATAGAGCTCCCCCGATAGGGGGAGTAACAGGGATTAAAGTGCTAAGAATAGTACTACTTAACACAACCTAGTTACCATGGGTCCCAGACCGCATGTCCTATTGTTATATTTTGGTAAGGTAATCATGCAGGCCATATAGACCTCCCCCGATAGGGGGAGTAACAGGGATTAAAGTGCTTAGAAAAGTACTACTTAACACAACCTAGTTACCATGGGTCCCAGACCACGTGTCTTGTTGTTATACTTTGTCATGGTAATCATGCAGGCCATATAGACCTCCCCCGATAGGAGGAGTTACAGGGATGAAAGTGCTAAGAATAGTACTACTTTACACAACCTAGTTACCATGGGTCTCAGACCGCATGTTTAATTATTATACTTTGTCAGGGTAGTTATATATCTAAAAAATGTATCTATTTATCTTCTATCAATTCTATCTAACTATCAATCTATGTATATCTATCTATCCTATCTATCTATCTTCTGTCCGGACTGTTTTGAGACAGCCACTTGTGTTTTTGACAAATTTGAAGTAGGAGGACAGACCAATCACAGGGATTAAACTGCGAAGAATAGTAATACTTAAGAAAAACTAGTTATACCAGTACCACCATGGGTCCCAGACCGCATGTTTTGTTGTTATACTTTGTCAGGGTAATCATGCAGGCCATATAGACCTCCCCCGATAGGGGGAGTTACAGGGAGGAAAATGCTAAGAATAGTACTACTTAACACAACATAGTTACCATGGGTCCCAGAACGCATGTTTTGTTGTTATACTTTGTCAGGTTAATCATGCAGGCCATATAGACCTCCCTTGATAGGGGGAGTAACAGGGATTAAAGTGCTAAGAATGGTACAACTTAACACAACCTAGTTAACATTAACAGTGGTTCCCAGACCGCATGTCTTGTTGTTAGATTTTTTCAGGATAATCAGGCAGGCCATATAGACCTCCGCCGATAGGGGGAGTAACAGGGATTAAAGTGCTAAGAATAGTAAAACTTAACACAACCTAGTTAACAGTGGTTCCAATCCCAGACCGCATGTCTTGTTGTTATATTTTGCCAGGATAATCAGGCACGCCATATAGAGCTCCCCCGATAGGGGGAGTAACAGGGATTAAAGTGCTAAGAATAGTACTACTTAACACAACCTAGTTACCATGGGTCCCAGACCGCATGTTTTGTTATTATACTTTGTCAGGGTAATCATGCAGGCCATATAGACCTCCCTTGACAGGGGGAGTAACAAGGATTACAGTTCTAAGAATAGTACTACTTAACACAACCTAGTTACCATGGGTCCCACACCGCATGTTTTGTTGTTATACTTTGTCAGGGTAATCATGAAAGCCATATAGACCTTCACCGAAAGGGGGAGTAAGAGGGATTAAACTGCTAAGAAAAGTTTTACTTAACACAACCTAGTTACCATGGGTCCCAGACAGCATGTCTTGTTGTTATATTTTGTCAGGGTAATCATGCAGGCCATATAGACCTCCCCCGATAGGAGGAGTTACAGGGATGAAAGTGCTAAGAATAGTACTACTTAACACAACCTAGTTACTATGGGTCCCAGACCGCATGTTTTGTTATTATACTTTGTCAGGGTAATCATGCAGGCCATATAGACCTCCCTTCATAGAGGGAGTAACAGGGATTAAAGTTCTAAGAATAGTACTACTTAACACAACCGAGTTACCATGGGTGCCAGACCGCGTGTCTTGTTGTTATACTTTGTCATGGTAATCATGCAGGCCATATAGACCTCCCCCGATAGGAGGAGTTACAGGGCTGAAAGTGCTAAGAATAGTACTACTTAACACAACCGATTTACCATGGCTCCCAGACCGCATGTTTAATTATTATACTTTGTCAGGGTAATTATATATCTAACAAATCTATCTACTTATCTTCTATCGATTCTATCTAACTATCAATCTATGTATATCTATCTATCCTATCTATCTATCTATCTATCTATCTATCTATCTCGTGTCCGGACTGTTTTGAGACAGCCACATGTGTTTTTGACAAATTTGAAGTAGGAGGACAGACCAATCATCTTCTTCCATCTCCCTGTTCCAAAAATGCAGGCCATATAGACCTCCCCCGATAGGGGGAGTAACAGGTTGTAGTAAACTGCTAAGAATAGTACTACTTAACACACCACGGGTCCCAGACCGCATGTCTTATTGTTATACTGTGTCAGGGAAATTATATATCTTTCAAAACTATCTATTTATCTATCAAATCGATCTAACTATCAAATGTATCTATCAAATGTATATTGCATCTATTGATCGATGTAATTCGTATCTATAGAATGTATATTACATCTTTTTATTGATGTAATTCATATCTATCAAATGTATATTGCATCTTTGGATCGATAACATTCGCATCTATCAAATGGATATTGCATCTATTGATCGATGTAATTCGTATCTATCAAATGTACATTGCATCTATTGATCTATGTAATTTGTATCGATCATATGTATATTGCATCGATTGAGCTATGTAATCTATGTATCTATCTATCAAATCTATCTATCTCGTTGTTGTGCAAATGGACTGTTTGCGGTTGTTTGCGGTGCGTTACACTTGGAGTTTGGTCTGTCACTGTGAAGCGGGCGTAACCCTTACACTACCTGATCGATACGACATCATAACTGATGTTTTAAAGCACGTTATTGCAAACAATTTAGGAATGTTAGGTGATTTAGGCCCTTTATGGGTTAAAAGCAAACTCTGCATCAACTATGTAATTTTCCATGGGAGTTTTGCCATGGATCCCCCTCCAGCATGCCACAGTCCAGGTGTTAGTCCCCTTGAAACAACTTTTCCATCACTATTGTGGCCAGAAAGAGTCCTTGTAGGTTTTAAAGTTCGCCTGCCTATTGAAGTCAATGGCGGTTCGCGCGGTTCGCCGGTTCGCAACAATACCGGAAGTTCGAGTCCGCAAACCGAAATTTTTAAGTTTGTGACATCACTATTGGTTAAGACTCAGTTTAAATAGATTGTCAGTTAGAAGGTGTATTATGCCTGATGAAACAGCCCATGCAGGGGCTGAGAAACGTGTTGTATTATAACCACTGCTTGTTAATGCTTTTAATGTTGTTTTTAATAAAATAACTTGTTTTATGCAAGCTTTGGTTTATCACCTTCTTGAGCAGTTTCAACCGCTGCCACTGACTTATCACTCACCCTGAGTGTAGCAGGATCCCCCTGCACTGACCAACCTACGCCTAGAGAGGGTTAGCTAGTACACCCCAAGTTACCAGCCTGCGTCTACCAGTACATAAGTGTACTTGGGCCAAATGTGAGTACCCACTTGGCTATTCTTATTTTGATTGTTTGGCATATTGATATACACATGAGGCGCCCATAATGTCTTCTATTTCCTTTGCAGTTCCGGATAATTCTGTGAGGAGAGAAGCCACACCACTGTGCCAAAAGTTGGATTACTCCACCACACTGGATATACTACATCATTCATTGTATAATAATTGGAACTCTCTACTGGGACTTTCTTTATATAACAACCCTTGTAATATTGGGTTTTACTTACATGTTTATTAACATCTGTTATATGTATATATGACTATCTGGTTTTTGAAAGCTAATCAGTGGAGAGGTTCACAGTTTTTTTTATCCATCCACAGAGCGCCCCCTCATTGTCTAGTATATATAGACCCTCCCCATGGCCTCATTTGGGCCCCAAATCCCCCTAAACCTGGCCCTGTACCTGTGGGGGTGCCCCCTAACCCTTGGAGAATTTTCTTTTGGTTTGCTTAACATGGGGGGGGCACAGGTAAACACCGCCTGACACTAACTCCATTGCCCCCCAGCCTACCG